>NW_025964363.1:1480000-1645000 GCF_023055435.1 Haliotis rufescens
TAGTTAGTAGTAGTAGTTAGTAGTAGTAATTAGTAGTAGTAGTTAGTAGTAGTAGTTAGTAGTAGTAGTTAGTAGCAGTAGTTAGTAGTAGTTAGTAGCAGTAGTTAGTAGTAGTTGGTAGTAGTTGGTAGTAGTAGTTAGTAGTAGTTAGTAGTAGTAGTAGTAGTTAGTAGTAGTAGTTAGTAGTAGTTAGTAGTAGTAGTTAGTAGTAGTAAGTAGTAGTAGTTAGTAGTAGTTAGTAGTAGTTAGTAGTTAGTAGTTAGTAGTTAGTAGTAGTTGGTAGTAGTAGTAGTAGTAGTAGTTGTACTGTTTGAGGTATTAGTTTCCGTAGTAGTGGTTGTCATACGTTGCTATCGGATGTAATGTGTCCCCTTTTTATCATACAACTATGACTAGAAACTAATATTTCTTTCAATTTTGGAAATATTAAGATTCTTCCGACTGTCTCCTTCTTTTCTTTAATATTGTATTTATTCGATAGTAAGGGTACGAACTACTGTTGCCATCGGACATTGCTAGTGTGACAGAGGGCCATCATCATCAGTAGGATCTGCCACTTCACCCCAGGAATCTAGTCATCTCGTTGTGAACGTGTTAAAATATCATTAGTTCCATTAGACAGCGCAAAATTCTATTATGCTTATCGCATTACATCAAAATCTGGCACTGACATCCATCTCTCCCAACTGTTACAAGTCACGATGCTAGAGGTGCACAACGAATCCACCAATCACATGGCGTTCTACTGAGATGTTATCTTGTTGTTTTGGAGTGTGTTTTCCTGTTGCTTTTAACAAGTCTTCATTGTAAATCTATATAAATATAAGCAGCGCATTTATCCAAGCTAAAGCAGCTGCTTCATCTGTCTGATTCGGGTAAGTAACCTTTAAATGTTTTATTTCTAATAATGGAAAATCTCTGTTCTTGAACACAGCCTAAGAAATTCTAAATTAATATATAATTTTTCTTTAAGCAAATCAGTAAATGTGACATCGCGTCACTCGATGTTCTGGCCTATCACTTGACTGTCGTGTTTGTTCATAAGCTCCCGTCGCATGGCAACAATACTGCTGTGCGGCGACAGGCAACAACTGCTTACTTTCTTATGCAAATTGTATGAATGACGGGTGCCTCCGCTAGAGCAGAACATGCTTACACTTTTCGCCAACACCAGGTGTCAACACTGACTTTCAGTTATGCATTCATGTAATTATCACCACTATTTTGCCTTTTAAGTCCAATGGAATCTGTTTTATCACATAATCGAGTATACTTAATCTCTGGAGTTTGACGAATCAGTATCAGAGACAAAACTGATGCAATTCTTTATTTTGACTTTTACCATTTATTCCCGTGTTTTATTGGTGAACAACTGACTTGCTGGTGGGGCTGGATACGCTCACCTGGTATATAAACACATGCTTATGAGATAGTCGGAATCTTACAACCAACTCTGTTTTTGTCAGAGATTCCTTATGAATATGGAAAGTGTTTTGTTGCTTTATTTTCTTATTTATGGATGTTTGAAGTGCTCATTAATCACAAGTTTCATGAGAAATTCAAAGTAAATTGAAGGCAAGGAATATTTTGTTAAAAGGTGTGATATAATATGCTGTATTATCTTTTAAAATACAAGGAAAAAAACCGATTGCCAGTATTTTGTTCCGCTGGTGATTGCATTGGTAACAGCCAGAATTATGTTAATGTCACGCAGATAGTATCAGTTCATCAGGATGCGTCTGTTCCTTGTCCTCCTGCTCGTGGCCCTGGTAGTGATCCCGGAGTCGGACGCCTGGGGAAGGAGAAGAAGAAGTTGGTTCAGGGGCAGGCGAATAATTAACGGCGCAATTCGGGTGTACCGGGTTTACAGGAGATACAAACACATCATCAACCCAGCAATCGGTAAGAACAGGAATAAACTCTCCCAAACGGGTTAGATGTACAATTACGTTTAGGGTAACTTTAGAAAAAAATGGGTTTACGGATTTCGTCCACCATAATTAAAACGGCAACTGGAAAAAAATGAAGAGTGTTATTGACATTTTCCGCCAAAAGGAACTTGCGTTGCTAAAACGAAGAAGCAATTGAAGACCACCCATACTGTTCCTTCTTTACTTTCTTTCATTCCAACCTGTCCACCCTGAGTTTTCACACAATATCCGTAAAACAAGAAATAGACATTGCTTGCCCTATACAAGATTACAGTTGGAGACTTAGAGATTTTGTCTCGCCCGTGCGACAGAGTTGGGTGGCAAGTTACGAATGTGCAACATATTAAAGATTGTATTTAATACAGCTGATGGGACATCAATGTGCATTTAGCCTAACTCTAACCCTAACCCTAAATATTGTCAACAGAGGAATGGTGTAAAAATGTCAAATATATCTCGATATATACCTGACGCTTTGAGAATAACACACCTAATACAATATTTAGATTTCGAAAATGTCATATGTCCAATAAGTCAGCAGTAAGTGTGATGTCTTCTGGGCAAATATGTCCTAGTTACGGCGTGTTAACACAAATGATTGAGTAAATTACTTGTGTTAGAGCAGCCTGGAATGTTATTTCAGTTGTAGAAGTCCAAATGAACGTCTGTCGTAGACGTTACCACTTTTTAAAATTCACTTTCAGCGGATCTTCGCACGATTAGGGGCGAAAAATCAAATATTTAAATAATAAGTTATCATGTTAGATCAATGTGTACAAAGTGGAACTAAAAAGACACTAAGTGTGTGTTTATGAACATTACAATATGACATTTGATGCTGGAAGGACATTCTGTTGACAAATGTACATTGTTGTTTGCAGGTGCCCTGGGCAAACGAAACACTGACGAGCTTGATAAGAACAAGGATGGCAATATTGACCAATCAGAAGCTGAGGAACTGATGGAAAGACGGGCAGCCGAGGATCTTCTTTCACTTGCTGATGAAAATGGTAAAACACGCTTTGCTATTCATTTAATGACAATGTACACCTTTATACACTTGATTTTGATGTTTCACTAAACACTAGCATTACTTAAGTGTTCCTGTCATTTATTGTGAAAATGTATATTCCTCTCGCTTCACGAATAAAGTCTGACTGACAACTTCAACAATTTCAGGTGATTCGAACGTGAGTGTGGAAGAGTTCTCGAGGAGCATCCATGACTTCATGACCATAGATTCAGGTAATATAACATAACAAGTAGAATAGTTTGTTTGTATCTGGACCCGAAAATCCAATGATTGACATCATGAGCATCGATCCAAGTAATTGGAATACGATGACATGCATCAACCAAGTCAGCGAGCCTGACCTACCGATCCCGTCTGTCGCCTCTCACACAAGCATGGGTTGCTGAAGATCAATTCTAACCCAGAATCTTCAAGGGACAGTAGAATAGTAGTGGTATTTGTAGAAAATATCAAACACAGACATGAAATGTTCTGATTCGAGCGAATGATTTAGGTTGAGGTATGAGGCCATTTTAACAGCATTTCAGCTTTATTACGCTCTTGGAAAAAACCACAAAGACTTGAATGTCTTTAACGTGTATAACTTCGTTAAAGCCCTGAGGAAGTGGTACAGTGATGACAGACCGAGGATCATAATCAGGAAGAATCGGATACCGAGACCAGCTGATCCTGGATCTTTGAACCACTGGGCCACCCCAGACCCTGATTATTGATTTGAAGGACGACAAACATAGTTGACACACGTGTATTATTTTATACTGTCAATTGTTTCCTTTCAGACCCACTGTTGCAAAAACAACTTGCAGAAGAGTTTGCTGATGCATTTGAGGATGATGCGGAATAAAGCGCCCGATCAACATCTTTATGAAATGATTTCAATAAAAAGATTCTTGCAAACGTAAACCGTCTCCTGTGCTGTTGATTATCAATTAAACTCTATTAGGCACTAGAGGTACACCCAATAATCGTTTCAGAATCCGCTGGTCGATGTTCCTTCTAGAAACATCAAGGAGATTTGCAGGAGAACCTTGAGTCGTGTTAAATAGAATGGGCAACAATTGTGCTCCTCTTCTTGCGGATCTGTTTCTTTATGCAAATGCCCTGATTGGCAAATTCAAAACAAAGTAATTTCGCTAAGAAGTTTCAGGTATATCGATGATCTGATATCGTTCAATAAGAATCAAATAGCCAATTCCTTTACACTGATCTACCCACCTGAACTAGAAATAAGGGAGACCAGTACGAGTAGAGAGGCATAGCCAGTTACAGTTGCAATCGAGTCTGTGAATTCTATATATCTATTGACATAGCCCGGTATCATTAGCATGTGACATAATAATAAATAACAATTTGCACAGTCTTCGAGGGTCTGTCACATCATTTAATTGACACTTTAAAGAAATTCGGATTGGTGAAAAATATTTTTTCATGAACCTATTTCTTTCATTTTTATTTTTTTTTACACCAGAAAATGTAATGAAATTCGTCACCGAGTTTGCTTGTAGAAGTATGAAAAATTTTCATATGGTATTTTATGGATTGAGGTTTTATATTATAACAATATGGTTTTATTCTCTGTGCCAAGTTTAGTCTGTGGCCATGAAATATTACAATGTGATTACACTCAAAGGTAGGTGACACCACGAGTTGTAAATAATCATGTCTAAACCAGTAAATCCGGGTTAGAATATAGCTTCAGCAACCGTGCTTGCCGTAAAAGGGGACTATGCTTGTCATAAGATGCGACTGACGGGATTGGGTCAGGCTGGCTGCCTTAGTTGATGCATGTCATCGTCTTCCAATGGTATGGCTCGATGCTCATGATGTCAATTGCTGGATTGTCTGGTCCAGACTCAATTACAGACAGCCGTCATTTAGCTGGAATGTTGCCGAATGCGGCGATTAACAACAGACACACAAACTAAACCAGAAAACGTTTTTCTGGGCAGCTTGGGGCCAGTATCATGTGAAATATGTAAACATCAACATGGTATCTCATGGTGAGTGGGATGCAACTATAAAACAAACACACGTTTTCTGGTTTAGTTTGTTTGTCTGTTGTTAAACGTCGCATTCAGCAACATTCCAGCTATATGACGGCTGTCTGTAAATAATCGAGTCTGGACCAGACAATCCAGCGATTGACATCGTGATCCATACGCATTTGATGTAATGCGATAAGCATGATAGAAGTTTGTGCTTTGTAATGGATCTAATGAAATTTTAACACGTTCACAACGAGAACGTTACATGCGATAGTAACGTATGACAACCACTACCACTACTACGGAAACTAATACCCCAAACACTGAAGGACTGGTTGGCAGATGGCCATTATACTGTGTCTGAGTGTGGTAAACAGTGTCATACAACATGGTGTCCTGGAGGACTCTTGCTTAAAAAACCAGCATACACTTGTACCAGCACACACACACACACACATACACACACATACACACACACACACACAAAACACGCACGCACGCGCGCACGCACGCACGCACACACACACAGAGACAAACACACATATATTTCTTACATTTATTTAGATTTACAATGTAGACTTGTTAAAAGAAACAGGAAAACAGACTCCAAAACAACAAGATAATATCTCAGTAGAACGCCATGTGATTGGTGGATCCGTTGTGCATCTCTAGCATCGTGACTTGTAACAGTTGGGAGAGATGGATGTCAGTGCCATATTTTGATGTAATGTGATAAGCATGATAGAATTTTGCGCTGTGTAATGGAACATTGTGATATCTAATGATATTTTCACACGTTCACAACGAGATGACTAGATTCCTGGGGTGAAGTAGCAGATCCTACTAATGGTGTTGGCCCCCTGTCACACCAGCAATGTCCGATGGCAACAGTAGTTCGTACCTCAAACACTACTACTACAACTACTACTACTACTTACACTACAACAACAACAACTACTACTACCACTACTACTTGCTGTTTTTCTGGGCAGCTAGGGGCCAGTATCATGTGAAATATGTAAACATCATCATGGTATCTCATGGTGAGTGGGATGCAACTATAAAACAAACACACGTATTCTGGTTTAGTTTGTTTGTCTGTTGTTAAACGCCGCATTCAGCAATATTCCAGATATATGACGGCGGTCTGTAAACAATCGAGTCTGGACCAGACAATCAAGCAATTGACATAATGATCATCGAGCCATACAATTGGAATACGATGACATGCATCAACGACCCACGCTGTCGGGGAGTACTGACCACCTGATCACTTTATTACTTCTAATGACCAGCATATAGGTTGCAGTGACCTATACTAACACGGATTCCCCACGAAACTAATGTTCTGACGACTAACAGTGGAATACACAGGGGAGATAACCACTTGAAATAGCTCCAGATTATTAAAATATTTCTGGATAATCTTGGACTATCAATATCTGGCAATCCTAAAATATTATTTCACTCAGATGATTTAAAGATGCAGTTAATATACGAGTTTCTGAAATATATGATAAAACAAATATCTTCCTCTAGTGGTGTCACCTACCTTTGTGTGAAATCACATTGGAATATTTCATGGCCACAGCCTAAACTCGGCACAAAGAATAAAACCATATTGTTATAATATAAAACCTCAATCCATAAAATACAATATTAAAAACTGGTCGCTGGGAAAATAGTCCCCACAACCAAACATTTTGTCATACTTGTCCAAGCTAAATCGGTGACGAATTTCATTACATTTTCTGATGTATAACAAACAAATGAAAGAAATAGGTACATGTAAAAATATTTTGTCACCAACCCGAATTTCTTTAAAGTGTCAATTAAATGATGTGACAGACCTTCGAAAACTGTGCAAATTGTTATTTATTATTATGTCACATGCTAATGATACCGGGCTATGTCAATAGATATATAGAATTCACAGACTCGATTGTAACTGTAACTGGCTATGCCTCTCTACTCGTACTGGTCTCTTTTATTTCTAGTTCAGGTGGGTAGATCAGTGTAAAGGAATTGGCTATTTGATTCTTATTGAACGATATCAGATCATCGATATACCTGAAACTTTTTGGTCAAAGTACCTTGTTTTGATATACCAATCCGAGCAGAAATTCCGATTCATATGCATAAAAAACAGATCCGCAAGAGGGGAGCACAATTGTTGCCCATTCTATTCAAAACGGCTCAAGGTTCTCCTGCAAATCTCCTTGATGTTTCTAGGAAAATCGTCCAGCGGATTCTGAAACGATTATTGGGTGTACCTCTAGTGCCTAATATAGTTTAATTGATAATCAACAGCACAGGAGACAGTTTACGTTTGCAAGAATCTTTTTATTGAAATCATTTCATAAAGATGTTGATCGGGCGCTTTATTCCGCATCATCCTCAAATGCATCAGCAAACTCTTCTGCAAGTTGTTTTTGCAACAGTGGGTCTGAAAGGAAACAATTGACAGTATAAAATAATACACGTGTGTCAACTATGTTTGTCGTCCTTCAAATCAATAATCAGGGTCTGGGGTGGCCCAGTGGTTCAAAGATCCAGGATCAGCTGGTCTCGGTTTCCGATTCCTCCTGATTATGATCCTCGGTCTGTCCTCGCTGTACCACTTCCTCAGGGCTTTAACGAAGTTATACACGTTAAAGACATTCAAGTCTTTGTGTTTTTTCCAAGAGCGTAATAAAGCTGAAATGCTGTTAAAATGGCCTCATACCTCAACCTAAATCATTCGCTCGAATCAGAACATTTCATGTCGGTGTTTGATATTTTCTACAAATACCACTACTATTCTACTGTCCCTTGGAGATTCTGGGTTAGAATTGATCTTCAGCAACCCATGCTTGTCTGAAGAGGCGACAGACGGGATCGGGTGGTCAGGCTCGCTGACTTGGTTGATGCATGTCATCGTATCCCAATTACTTGGATCGATGCTCATGATGTCAATCATTGGATTTTCGGGTCCAGATACAAACAAACTATTCTACTTGTTATGTTATATTACCTGAATCTATGGCCATGAAGTCATGGATGCTCCTCGAGAACTCTTCCACACTCACGTTCGAATCACCTGAAATTGTTGAAGTTGTCAGTCAGACTTTATTCGTGAAGCGAGAGGAATATACATTTTCACAATAAATGACAAGAACACTTAAGTAATGCCAGTGTTTAGTGAAACATCAAAATCACGTGTATAAAGGTGTACATTGTCATTTAATGAAATGTAAGTGTGTTTTACCATTTTCATCAGCAAGTGAAAGTAGATCCTCGACTGCTCGTCATTCCATCAATTCCTCAGCTTCTGATTGGTCAATGTTGCCATCCTTGTTCTTATCAAGCTCGTCAATATTTTGTTTGCCCAGGGCACCTGCAAACAACAATGTACATTTGTCAACAGAATGTTCTTCCAGCATCAAATGTCACATTGTAATGTTCTTAAGCAGATACTTAGTTTCTTTTTAGTTCCACTTTGTACACATTGATCTCACTATATAACTTATTATTTCCGGATTCTTTAAATATTTGATTTTTCGCCCCTAATCGTGCGAAGATCCGCTGATAGTGAATTTTTAAAAAGTGGTAACGTCTACGACAGTCGTTAATTTGGACTTCTACAACTGAAATAACATTCCAAGCTGCTCTAACACAAGTAATTTGCTCAATCATTTGTGTTAACACGCCGTAGCTAGCCAGGACATATTTGCCCAGAAGGCATCATCACACTTACTGCTGACTTATTGGACATATGACATTTTCGAAATCTCAATATTTTGGGGACGAGTTCCACTATTTATTCAGCTGTAATTCATCTTTAACATTAAGCACTGAATGTGTCAATGAATACTACACACACTGGCCAAACATGATTAAATGTCGTAAACTGTTCACGTCACAACTGGTAAAAAAAGTACTTAAATGTCAAAGTTCCTCAAACATTTGAGTGCTATACTGTGACGTATTCTACCATGTATGCTATCTAGCTGTACATCTAGATCTATTACTGTAGTTTGTGTTTTTGTATAACCATGTTCTGAGATGGTTCTTATCGAGTAATGGAAGTGAAAAAAAGAGAAAAAAGGTGTACATGGGAAAATATTGGCCTGCTCGGACGAAGACTGGTTTCGCCGGCTCGACTTGGCTTGGGGCAGACGCGGGACCAGCTACCGTTCCGTCCCCGACTCAGTGTCCGTCGACTCAGCTTGGGTCGGGCCAGATGGTAGAACGCTGGTCGGACAGAGACAGACCTCGCCGGCTTGGCTTGGGTCAGGCAAAAAGTGAGTGAGTTAAAAATTGACTGCGCGACGGCATTATCAGGCGAAAAGATGACTGTACAGATGAAATTGTTCAGTATAATATTTCATACTGGTAAGACACCAGAAGAATGGTTAAATGGGGTGCAAATAAGTCAATTCATAAGAAGGGTAAGCCTTAGCTACCAAATAAACTACAAACCGCTTCCACGACCACTTGTAAGACGCTTTGGTAACGTTTGTACTTCTTTTGTTGACAATATATTCACTACTTTCATTGTCGTAAATGGATATTATATTATCTGAAGTCTAAACTGGTTTCAGAAAGAATTACTCTGCAACTCTGAGAGTGCTGGCGCCAGCCTACAGGATTTCTACTGCTACCACACCAAATCAGAATCAGTCGTTCAGACAGCAGCTTTCGCAGAGGAAGATTGAATGTAGATTGAGAGATGTGGCACCTGTGATTGGATGAACTTGTGTGAGATTTGTTGATGTTTTCAAATGAACATCTATTGTATAAATTAAAGGTGACCACGTTTTTCCAATATTTAGTGTTGTCTTTTTGAACAGGATGACTAATCCTGAGTGTGACCATGACCATGCACGGATGTTTTCGAGCAGGTGACATTTGGCGCGGGACTTGGGTTGGTGTGTTTCGCTTCCAGTACTCGTAAAATAAACTGGTTGAGCTAGCCAAAATTTGTGTTTTTATTGAAGCTTTAAAGCCAGACTGTGCACACGTGGAAATGTAGTGGCTGTTGAATGCCTACTAGTTATTTATGTACATACTAGTATTCATACATACAAATATACACACACACACTCAGACAAAAAAGCCTCAATGTAGAATTGGCGAATTGGGTAGAGTACCACTAAGCATTAACATTGCTAAACGTGCCACACCATACTGGTGTAAGTAAGTATTACCTAATCCTAATAAGATTTCATCATTTACGTTGAAACGCAACATACTTGGTCATATTTATCCCAGGCTAATATTTACTTCTCCCTGATCATATTTCTAAACCTTTACTGTTTTAGGAACTTGTAAATACAAATTACAAAATTGGCGACGAGTTCCACTATTTATTCAGGTGTAATTCATCTTTAACATTACACACTGAATGTGTCAATGAATACTACACACACTGGCTAAACATGATTAAATGTCGTAAACTGTTCACAAATGGTAAAATATGTACTTTAAAAAGACTGTCAAAGTTCCTCAGCCATTTGAATGCTATACTGTGACGTATTCTACCATGTATGCTATCTAGCTGTACATCTAGATATATTACTGTAGTTTTTGTTGTTGTACAACTCATGTACCAAGATGGTTCTTAACGATTAATGGAAGTGATACAAAAGAAACAAAAAGGTGTACATGGGAAAACATTGGCTTTTCGCATAACCCCAAACCACGGATGCGCCTGCTCGGACGAAGACTGGTTTCGCCGGCTCGACACGGCTTGGCACAGACGCGGGACCGTCAGCTACCGGCGCGACTCAGCGTCCGTCGGACCCGTCCGTCGACTCAGCTTGGGTCGGGCCAGACGGGAGAACCACTTATGGTGGCACTAGGCAGACTTATATGTAACAATGAAAATATGGCTTATGCTACTCATTGAAACTAGGTCACTGTGAGTTGTTACCACTGCTCATATACTGAACAACAAAAGTTCCTGTGACATTGAATAAGATTTAATGCAAAGTTATGTTTTTTACCAAATCTGAAACAATTTCGGTTTGCAACAGATAAAAGACTCCTGTAAGTGTTCAAATGGTTTAATTTGCCATACTGACTTCAGAAAATGCCTGATTTCATAAAAAAACACATGATCATGCCAAAATGTCAATTTACGTGTATGCCCACCTCTGGTTGCGATGCAAGCAACACATCTTCGTCTCATGGAATGGACAAGGCGTCGCACAAAGTCCTGTGGGATATCTGTCCATATCTGCTGGAGCATGTTTCGAAGTTCCTGGAGTGTCTGTGGTACACGTGGTTGACGTCGAAGGCGCCGATGCATCTCATCCCACATGTGCTCGATTTGTGAGAGATCAGGGGAGCGAGCCGGCCAGAGGATGACATTCACGTTGTTTTGTTGAAGAGAATCCTGAACAAGTCGGGTGATTGGAGCCCGGGCGTTGTCATGTTAAAGGTAATGCCTGGGCCGTGACGACGCAAAAACGGTTGAACAACAGGGCCGATGATCTCGTCGCGGTAGCGCTGTCCATTGAGATTTCCCTCTACCACTATCAAACGGGTCCTCTGTCTTGCTGTAATCCTACTCCATACCATAACGCTGCCGCCCCCGAACCGATCTTCTTCCATGACACAATGATTGACGTAACATTCACCTCGACGTCGGTACACTTGAATCCGTCCATCGCTGTGGCTGAGGTGAAAGCGAGACTCGTCAGTGAATAGAACTTGTCCCCAGTGCATGGTCGTCCAGCGCAGACGCTGTCTGCAGCACTGTGCTTGACGGTTGTTTCCTGTCAAAATGGGACGTCTGGCGGGTCTTCTGGCGACAATCTCTGCACATCTGAGGCGACGACGTACGGTTTGTGGAGATATTCGTCGAAGGCAAGGGATGCTTCTTGCAGTCACTGTTGCTGGCTGGAATTGATTTCGTATGTGTGTTGTTCGAATCCAGTTGTCTTGTCGATTATTGGTTACGCGTGGCCTCTTTCTGCATTCGTCTGTTGCCAACGTTGCAATAAAGACCAAATGATGTTTCTGTGGACGTTAAATTGTCTTACAAAATCACGTTGAATCGATCCTGCTTCAAGCATACCAATGGCTCGCAGACGCTCATTTTCGGATAGGCGTGGCATTTCATAATGTTGAATATTTGCGTAAATTTTTTTTGAGTGGTTGCTGTCAGCACGATGCTTAACAAGGCATATGGAATCCCGTTAACGCACATGTTTTTATACCCATTCTTGGGAAGTGAAATGCATGGGGCTTGCATAAAAGTCAACTTTTGCGTGGAATGCATGCTTTTCTGTATTCCTATTTATTTCTACACTACACAAAAATACGGTATATAAATTGGACATATGTTATTGGAAATTGTTGGTGGCCTGATATTCGACAAACGGTACGTCAAAACGCAGCCATTGTCGATTTGCAATGTCTTAAACGGTATTGTTTTCACACTTGTCCAAAAATTTCATGAAATACAGTAAAACAAAATGCACGTGCAAGTTATGGCATTCGTAACTCGTGGTAGTGGCTATTAACAGGCAAGCATGAGTCAATAATGTGTCATTCAATTGTCAACATTTTTAAAGTTTGAAAATGCCGAGCCTCAGCGCTGCCGATCGGAACATCGCCATAGGACGTATCCAAAGAGGGGAATCGCAGTCTTCTATTGCACGCCACTTCAACGTCCACCACAGCACCATTTGCCGCCTTTAGGACCGATACACACATTTCAATTCCACTGCAGACCGTGCGAGAGCCGGCCGACCAAGGGTTACCACCCCCGCACAGGATCGCAACATTCGACAGTTCCACCTACGTCATCGCGATGCCAAAGCTACGGAGACTGCAGGCCGCATCCCTGGTTTGAGGAGGATATCGGACCAGACTGTCAGGAACCCTCTTCGCGAGGCTGGAATCCTACCCAGAAGACCAGTCATCGTCCCTATTTTGCAACAAGTCCATCGACAGCGACGCTTGCGTTGGTGCCATACCTTACAGACTTGGAATTTGAGAAACTGGAGACGAGTGTGGTTTAACGATAAATCACGATTTCTTCGTCATCGGCGAGATGGAAGACAACGTGGTTATCGTCGTCGAAATGAGCGTTCTGTCCCACATTGTGGTTACGTGAATTCGACAAATTCGGTGGTGGTAGTGTCACAGTGTGGGAGGCAAATCCCACGCCAGGAGATCTGACTTGGTGATGGTTCAGGGAAATTTGACAGCTAATCGCTACATTCTTCAACCTCACCTTCTTCCAATCATTGACCGCCAGAGGGAGCTGTTTCAACACGCGTTGGTTGTTGGGCACCTAATCTTACCCGGAATACTCAAGGGGGCACATTTAACAACACGCTTTGGTTGCTGGGCACTTATTCTAACCCGAAATCTTCAAGGGGGCACATTTTACGACACGCTTCGGTTGCTGGGCAACTATTCTAACCTGAAATCTTCAAGGGGGCACATTTTACAACACGCTTTGGTTGCTGGGCACCTATTCTAACCCGAAATCTTCAAGGGGGCAAATTTTACGACACGCTTCGGTTGCTGGGCAACTATTCTAACCTGAAATCTTCAAGGGGGCACATTGTACGAAAAGGCTTTGGTTGCTGGGCAACTATTCTAACCCGGAATACTCAAGGGGGCACATTTTACTACATGCTTTGATTGCTGGGCACCTATTCTAACCCGGAATACTCAAGGGGGCACATTTTACGACACGCTTTGGTTGCTGGGCAACTATTCTAACCCGGAATACTCAAGGGGCAACATTTTACGACAAGCGTTGTTTGCTTGGCACCTATTCTAACCCGGAATCCTCAAGGGGGCACATTTTACGACACGCGTTGGTTGCTGGGCACCTATTCTAACCCGGAATACTCAAGGGGCCACATTTTACGACATGCTTTGGTTGCTGGGCACCTATTCTAACCCGGAATCCTCACGGAGGCACATTTTACGACACGCGTTCTAACCCGGAATACTCAAGGGGGCACATTTTACGACAAGCGTTGGTTGCTGGGCAACTATTCTAACCCGGAATCCTCAAGGAGGCACATTTTACGACACGCGTTCTAACCCGGAATACTCAAGGGGGCACATTTTACGACACGCTTTGGTTGCTGGGCAACTATTCTAACCCGGAATCCTCAAGGGGGCACATTTTACGACACGCTTTGGTTGTTGGGCAACTATTCTAACCCGGAATCCTCAAGGAGGCACATTTTACGACACGCGTTCTATCCCGGAATACTTAAGGGGGCACATTTTACGACAAGCGTTGGTTGCTGGGCACCTATTCTAACCCGGAATACTCAAGGGGCCACATTTTACGACAAGCGTTGGTTGCTGGGCAACTATTCTAACCCGGAATACTCAAGGGGCCACATTTTACGACAAGCGTTGGTTGCTGGGCAACTATTCTAACCCGGAATACTCAAGGGGCCACATTTTACGACAAGCGTTGGTTGCTTGGCACCTATTCTAACCCGGAAGCCTCAAGGGGGCACATTTTACGACACGCGTTCTAACCCGGAATACTCAAGGGGGCACATTTTACGACAAGCGTTGGTTGCTGGGCAACTATTCTAACCCGGAATACTCAAGGGGGCACACTTTACGACAAACGTTGGTTGCTTGGCACCTATTCTAACCCGGAATCCTCAAGGGGCCACCTTTTACGACACGCGTTGGCTGCTTGGCAACTATTCTAACCCGGAATCCTCAAGGAGGCACATTTTACGACACGCGTTGGTGTTGGGCAACTATTCTTACCCGGAATCACTACGGGGATATATTAAGAGACTGATCATGTGATATTTATGACCAATGTCATTTTATTTCCGTTTCCCATGACTATATGTATACTCGTGTATTAGTCTGGGAATAAATGTTTCTGTTTCTGATTTATAGAAAATCCATCAATAGTGATGCATCGTGTGTTCACACAGTTGATATGCAAACTGCTCTATGTTTGCCTGGTACAGCCCACAAGAGACAAACTATCAAGATGCTGCTATGTGTTGATTTCCTTATTGAAACGCGAGCGTTAACCCAGAAGTCGGTGCGTACAGAACTTAATAGTGAAATCAGTAAACAACACAAGATCAGTGAATAGTCAACACATGTGACCCGCCAGGAGAAACGTGGCCTAATGGGTGCTTGGACGTCATAAAGACGGTTGACGTCAATGTTTTCCCGTATAAATCGCCATGTGTGCGGACCGACAAAGTATCTTATAATGGATTAGGTACACACAGTAGCTCTGTACAGAAAATTATGTACAGAGTAGCCTGCACAGTGGAATCAGGTGAGTGAGTGGGTGAGTGAGTGAGTGATTGAGTGAGTGAGTGAGTGAGTGAGTGAGTGAGTGAGTGAGTGAGTGACTGAGTGACTGAGTGACTGAGTGACTGAGGTGGGAGTGACTGAGGTGGTAGTGTGGGATTAAACTGCGATTGGCGTTTTTTTCATCTATTTCACAGCGTTTCGGCTTGACGTGAAACGTAAGCCCGGGGGTATGCAGGTATGCAGGTATGCAGTTATGCAGGGCTTAGCCGTTTGCCACTGAGGAGAGTACGAGCACAGGTGCATGTATGGTGCTGACAAACCCAGAAACACATACCATTACAAACCAGGATCCGAACCCACGATCATGTTTCGGTCACGCCTAAAGCATGCAGCTCTGCATAGCGAATGGAGGAGAATCAGACGACTGGATCACCCATGCCCGGTACGACCGAGAAACTCGAATGATTCTTAGTCAATTATCTCACCAGCAGGTAATAATAAAATAATTGAAACAGCATGAATAATCCATGAAACCGAACACTGCACAAATATTGAAGTCAGGTGAGATTCGTCAGGCAATGTGTTGTATACTCAGATGTCATCACGCGCATGTGACTTATGTGACTTGTACACAGGTTTAACTACACAATTATTTGCATGCACGTTTAGCGATGACACACGAGAGGCCCTTTGATTGACCAGGGGGACAGGTGGGAAACTGAGCCCCTCGTTATCGATGACCCGCTCACATTCCTATACTCTTCTACAGGTGCGTTTAAACAGTGACCTGTGCGATTGGTCGACGATTGTATTTCTGGGTGTTTTATTTATACACGTGTACGACCAACTACTTAAATACAGGGGGCGAGGCTGCTTGTCACCACTGCTTCCACATGAAACACAACATGTTCCGTGCTGTCATTGTTCTCGCGCTGATCTACACCTGTCAGGTATTATATTCTTATGCAAATTTTACATATTTTTAAAAAGCTAATAATTTCATAAGTATTTTGGAAACTTTTGCATGTTTCTTGCACAGTATTGTGTCACTTCATTCAACGCTTCCCGCTGTTTTACCTACGTGTCCCGCTGTTTTACCTACGTTTCCCGCTGTTTTACCTACGCTTCCCGCTGTTTTACCTACGCTTCCCACTGTTTTACCTACTTTTCCCGCTGTTTTACCTACGTTTCCCACTGTTTTACCTACGCTTCCCGCTGTTTTACCTACGTTTCCCGCTGTTTTACCTACGCTTCCCACTGTTTTACCTACGTTTCCCGCTGTTTTACCTACGCTTCCCGCTGTTTTACCTACGCTTCCCGCTGTTTTACCAACGCTTCCCACTGTTTTACCTACGTTTCCCACTGTTTTACCTACGTTTCCCGCTGTTTTACCTACGCTTCCCGCTGTCTTACCTACGTTTCCCACTGTTTTACCTACGCTTCCCCCTGTTTTACCTACGCTTCCCGCTGTTTTACCTACGCTTCCCGCTGTTTTACCTACGCTTATTTGATTGTGAAGCATATTTTACTTCTTAAGTCACGGTAGTTAGAGGGCGATTGGGCAGCATAATGGTTACAGCGTTCGCTCGTGAAATCGAAAACCCGGGTTCGATTATTCAAATGGTCACATGGGTACCACATGGAAAGCCAATTACAGGTGTCCTGTGCCAAGATGTAGCTGGAATAGTGAGTGAGTGAGTGAGTGAGTTGAGCACCTTACAACAAGGGGCCAACCGTACCCTGTCGCAGATTTTAGGTGCCTCTGTCGTAGATTACAGGTACCGCTGTCGTAGATTACAGGCACCTCTGTCGTAGATTACAAGTACCGCTGTCGTACATTACACGTACGTCTGTCGTAGATTACAGGTACCTGTGTAGTAGATTATAGGTATCTCTGTCGTAGATAACACGTACCTCTGTCTTAGATAACAGGTACCTGTGTCGTAGATTATAGGTACCCTGTCGTAGATTACAGGTACCTCTGTCGAAGATTACAGGTACCCCTGTCGTAGATTACAGGTACCCTGTCGTAGATTACAGGTACCTCTGTCGTAGATTATAGGTACCTCTGTCGTAGATTATAGGTACCTCTGTCGTAGATTACAGGCACCTCTGTCGTAGATTACAGGTACCGCTGTCGTACATTACACGTACGTCTGTCGTAGATTACAGGTACCTTTGTAGTAGATTACAGGTACCCAGTCGTAGATTACAGGCACCTCTGTCGTAGATTACAGGTACCCTGTCGTAGATTACAGGCACCTCTGTCGTAGATTACAGGTACCCTGTCGTAGATTACAGGCACCTCTGTCGTAGATTACAGGTACCCTGTCGTAGATTACAGGCACCTCTGTCGTAGATTACAGGTACCTCTGTCGTAGATTACAGGTACCGCTGTCGTAGATTACAGGCACCTCTGTCGTAGATTACAGGCACCTCTGTCGTAGATTACAGGTACCCTGTCGTAGATTACAGGCACCTCTGTCGTAGATTACAGGTACCTCTGTCGTAGATTACAGGTACCTCTGTCGTAGATTACAGGTACCTCTGTCGTAGATTACAGGTACCTCTGTCGTAGATTACAAGTACCGCTGTCGTACATTACAGGTACCTGTGTAGTAGATTATAGGTATCTCTGTCGTAGATAACACGTACCTCTGTCTTAGATAACAGGTACCTGTGTCGTAGATTATGTGTATATGTTGGATTGTGAACGTCTATGTCAACGTAAGAGGATGAAGTAATTAATATCTATTCTTTTGTCAACGCCAAACAAATTGTCAACAGTTGCCAACTTTTATGCGTATAAACAGGGTTGAGCGGACAGTGTTTCTTTGGTTTCAAGGAGTCAAAACTTTTTGTTCAAATTAAATAAAACACATGTTGCTTCACGCGAACATTTTCGGTGAAGCAACGCTCTTCTCATTCATTTTGATTGGAGTGAGTGAGTGAGTGAGTTGGGTTTAACGCCGATTTTAACAGTATTCCAGTTATATCGCGGCGTGTCAGCTTAATGTGGGAGGAAAGCCCGAACTGATGCAGGTCTTAGACGTTTACCACTTCGGTGAAACCCCCGACCACGGGTATGGTGCTGACAAACCTAGAAACATAATCGGGGCGAACCGGGATGCGAACCCACAATCATAGGTTTCTGGCGTGCCCAAGGGACGCAACTCTGCACAGCGAGTCGCAGCGCCTCAGACGACTGGGCCACCCGTGCCCCCCATTTTGATTGGAAAACAACCTGTCTTGTTTTGAAAGTCTAACACACTTTACATACTTTATTGCCACACCTAAGTTGATATCCATGTGAACGCATAGTATATTTACATATATACACGTATGTATAGTTACACATGGGCAAACTTACTTGCGTTAGTAAATGTTGTGCATGTGACCGGGGTATCAGTAAATGTTGTGCATGTGATCGGGGTATTAGTAAATGTTGCGCATGTGACCGGGGTATTAGTAAATGTTGTGCATGTGACCGGGGTATTAGTAAATGTTGTGCATGTGACCAGGGTATCAGTAAATGTTGTGCATGTGACCGGGGTATTAGTAAATGTTGTGCATGTGACCGGGGTATTAGTAAATGTTGCGCATGTGACCGGGGTATTTGTAAATGTTGTGCATGGGACCGGGGTATAAGTTAATGTTGTGCATGTGACCGGGGTATTTGTAAATGTTGTGCATGTGACCGGGGTTTTAGTAAATGTTGTGTATGTGACCGGGGTTTTAGTAAATGTTGTGCATGTGACCGGGGTATTTGTAAATGTTGTGCATGTGACCGGGGTATTAGTAAATGTTGTGTATGTGACCGGGGTTTTAGTAAATGTTGTGCATGTGACCGGGGTATTTGTAAATGTTGTGCATGTGACCGGGGTTTTAGTAAATGTTGTGTATGTGAACGGGGTATAAAAAGTAAAGCACAAATTCTAGTACCGGATTTCAGTTGAGTTCAATCCGGGATTCAAAGTACTAGAATCTGTGCTTCAAGAGAATGTTATCGCAAGTACAACCTTTGTTGTTCACAGTAGGCGGCCGATGATCTTGCCACTGATGATTTCAATGCATCTGAGGTTCGAACATTACCCCCCCGCCCCCAACTATCAGCGCCCCCTGGGGAAGGGCAATACACGATATAGTCCGTCTATATCTGTCGTCATCAAAACTCCCCCTGTAGTATTTGTCTCGGGTTAGAATAAATCCCCGGTTACTCATTCAGGCTGAAGACAATGAGATCCTCTCAACGTCTGGTTTGTCTGACAAATCAACTGTGTTCACAGTTAGAAATAGTTGTTAGACAGTATGGAATCACACAATCAGTTAACACTTCTGTTTTTTATTCAGGTGTTAGTTGCTGGAGATCGACAGAAAAGAGAAACAAGTAAGTGTAAACTACGCTGACAAAGTACTATGTATTCTCAATTAAATAATTGAAATATGTTTCTACGCAAGTTGGAGCTGTAGTGTGAAAAGCTGAGTAAGGATATTTTCGGTACATGTGTCCTAGAGAACTATGTGGGGGTTGGGGATGTAGGGTGTGGGGTGGTGGGGGGATGTAGGGTGTGGGGTGGTGGGGGGATGTAGGGTGTGGGGTGGTGGGGGGATGTAGGGTGTGGGGTGGTGGGGTGAGGGGGTGGGGTGGGTGGGTGGGGGGTGGGGGGTGAGGGGGTGTAGGGTGGGGGAGATGGTGGGGGGATGTGGGGGAGGTGAGGGGGTGTAGGGGGTGGAGGGTGTAGGGGAGGTGAAGGGGGTTCTCCATTCAATTCCACACTGACCATTAAAAACCATCCTTTCTCTCAATGAACCCAACGTGTGCCGGTCTCCGTCAGGTCGCCAACACTCACATCAGATTATGTCATGTATTGATACAAAAGTGTACGTACATAAAAATAATATTACAATTTCATAAACATCTCTTCCGAACTTTCTGGAAATTTTTACAAACATTTATGAAACATTCTTTCCAGGTTTGGACTTAAACACGATTATTTTACACTACCTAGAAAAGTTTTTCAATGTTCCTAATAAATAAAAAGCAATTTCATAATTCGAAACAGTTGTTTCCTCTCTGTTTCAAATGACGGACAGACAAAGAAATAGTGAAATTCTTCTCCTGTCATATCATTGGCAGTATCGGCATTTGTGTTAAGTTAATGGTATTTTCCTCCATCTGCCTGTTTCAATTTATATATTATGAGTGGAGGTTCTAAACGGAAACATTATTACGAAAACAATAAATTCTATCTGCCTCATAGCATTTATTCACCTGATGAAGGGGTAAGTATATACACTCTTCAAAAAATGAAAATGTTAGTGGCCTGACATTCGATAAACGTTGCTTCAAAACGCAACCATTGTCGTTTTGCAATGTCTTAAACAGCATTGTTTTCACACTTGTTCAAAAATGTCATGGAGGACAAAAGTGAAGCAAAATGCACGTGGCATTCGTAACTCGTGGTAAGGGCTATTAAAAGGACAACGCTCCACCGGACATAGCTCGTGTCACGGTAGACTACCTTCATAATGCCAACATCAACGACTCGCCCTGGCCGTCGGGATCTCCAGATCTCAACCCAATCGAACACCTCTGAGATGAACTCGATCGACGTGTACGTAAAGGTCAGAACACGTCGCAGACACTCTCACAACTGGCCAACGTGTTACAAGCAGAATGGCACAGAATGCCACAGGACAGAATTCGTACACTTATCCAGTCAGTGCCGAGGAGATGCAGAGCCGTGGTTGCTGCCCGGGGCGGTCACACGAGATACTGAGTTCTGCGCAATCGTGTGGCCTTATGTGACATGTCAATGAACAGTTTTTAATGCCTTTGTACAACGACATCATGTGACTATCGAGCTACAAAATTTCATATTTGTGTCTATGATATAAAACTAAATATACACAGTAAAAAAAGTGTTGCACCCCCTATACTTTTTCATGGAGGGGTGTTTTGAAAGGGTGTAAAGATAACCGAATTAATATTATAACCAGGATTTCGTGTATACCAACAAACCAGTGTATTGTCTATACAATGAACTTAAATGGGGTATTCCATGACCTTATGGCATGTAATAATCTCATGCTGAACTTTTACGAAAAATGAACGAACAACGAAGACTCATTAAGTATGGTGACATCTCAATAATTTTTAGTGACCAAATTCATCCAATAGGGTAAGAATGTCATATGGAGATTTGACGAACACAGTAAGTCAATATCGAGAACTTCCACCAAGCACTTGGATCACAGCTTGAAGTCTTCGTCTCATACTCCTCACCAGACGTTGGAATCGCTCCATGGGCAGCTGCTGCCACTCCTCGTGTAATGCTGCTTCCAATTCACGCAAGTTCTGTGGAGGAGGGTCCCGACGATAAATCAGGCGTCCCAAAATGTCCCATACATGTTCCAGAGGATTCAGATCTGGACTCATTGCTGGCCATGGAATCTGCGCCAGAGCATTGTTGTGGATAACCTGGGTCACAGCTCGTGAACGATGTGGTCTGGCATTGTCATCCATGAATATCGGTCTGGTGGCCAGTGGATGATTGTCAAAATGGGGCACCACAACTGGATTCAGCACCTCTTGGATGTAGCGCTCCCCTGTCAAGTTGCCTCGTATGGTCACTAAATCAAGCTTACAATCAAATGAGAAGCATCCCCAGACCATAACAGATCCACCTCCATATGGTACAGTTGGCATGATGTTTCTTGCAGTATAAGCTGTTCCAGGACGCCTCCATACTCTCACTCTGCCATCCACAACATGCAGAAGGAACCTGCTTTCGTCCGACCAGTGGACTCTTCTCCAGGACCTCAAGTTCCAGTTCTGTCTCAGTCTACACCAGGCTAGACGTAGTCGTTTGTGGTTGTCTGTGAGTTTAGGTCGCTTGATAACCCTTCTGGACTTCAACCCTGCAGCTTTAAGACGATTTCTCACGGTCTGGGTACTGAACTGTTGACGAGGAAGCCAAAGACGTTTCAAGGTTGTGCTTGTAGCAAATGGATGACACCTTACCACCCTCAACAACGCTCTGTCATCTCTAACTGTGGTCTTACGTGGTCTGCCAGTGGGTCTGCGATTCCTTACATCATTAGTTTGTGCGTGTTTTCTGACCAAACGGCTTATTGTTGAGTAGTGATGTCCGGTTCTTCTGCCAATCTCCTTGAACGAAAGACCTGCTCCATGAAGGCCAATAATCTGCCACTTGACTGCTTCTGATAATCGTCTACCCGGCATTGTGGGTTACAATAAACTGGGCTGTCAGAGAACATCTTTTATAGGCGATGTTGAGCTTAAGAAGATACTGCAATCTGCAAATGTCATGCACCATGCAATTCACGTGCTGATTGCTACGTTTTGGTGATCATCTTCCCTCCGAAAACATTACACATTTAACATCAGATCCCCAAGGAATACCTACCATTAAAACCAGAGTCGGGCGTTTTAAATGTTGTGATGTATCAAACGTATTAATGTGGGGGTGCAACACTTTTTTTACTGTGTATATATCGACTTTATTAGGTGCAATAAATTTACTAAACATCTACCTGTGCGTTTCTTTTTTTGAAGAGTGTACTCCAAAACATTTAGTTCCTCATAATAAAAAAGTTTACATCCATAAAATCTCTTCCTTATGTGTATCACTTCTAAATGAATCTTCACATTGACTGTATCCGCGTTACCTGCTGATCGTGCGACGTTTGATGTTTCAGAAACCTGTAACTCATGCAAAGTAGCTTTCATAGCTGAGAGGACCAACTCTGTGTCCGTGGCGGAGAGATGCAGGTGAGTGGGCCGTTCTGTCTGTGTTGCTGACTGGTGGGAGGGGCTTGTTGGGGGAGAGATGTAGGTGAGTGGGCCGTTCCCTCTGTTTTGCTGACTGGTGGGAGGGGCTTGTTGGCGGAGAGATGGAAGTGAGTGGGCCGTTCCCTCTGTGTTGCTGACTGGTGGGAGGGGCTTGTTGGGGGAGAGATGCAGGTGAGTGGGCCGTTCCCTCTGTGTTGCTGACTGGTGGGAGGGGCTTGTTGGTGAGAGATGCAGGTGAGTGGGCATGTTGGTGGAGCGTTCGCTCGTTATGATGCAAGACCCGGTTCGAATCCTCAGTTGTAAATACTGAGACACCGTTACTCCCTCCTTCGGCCTAACCAGTGATTTGGTAAAACGGACATTCGTTTATCCGGACGACTGGGTACCGTCCGCTTACTGCCTGGAGTAGCAAGTTTCACTGTGACCCTTTCGTCTCAGGAACCGCAATTCGCTGTGTTGCTTCCCTGAGCCGTGCAAGAAACCTATGATCGTGGGTACGGATCCCGACAGTTTTGTCAGCACCATACCCAATAAAGGCACCGCTTTTATTATTTTTCATTTAGAACTGTCCGTTTATGCTTGATTTTGGGATTTAGCATTCAGATATGCTGCTCAAAATGCTTCGCTCATTTCACAACTATTGAGGTATAATCAAGCACGCAATGTGTACGATTTTAACGAGCATCATACTTCTCTTGCTCAAAATTTGTTTGATAAGGGTTACAACATTTAAGACCTAAGTAAAGCTTTCAATCAGTTTTATGGTAGACATGTGGATGACATTGCCAAATTTGACGCACAATTGACCAAAATGATGCCCGATAGAATCCCCTATCGTGACTTGTATCTCATATATAGACAATTGACTTGCCTTTGCATGTACTTGTGACAGATGCCACCGGTGGGGCAGGATACGCTCACCTCGCAATCACCTTGTATCATCACTAATTAATAGCGATTTTTTAGCACATTCATATGATTTAGTCGGAATCGTACAACTGACTTTGTCAATGATTGTTTGTTTATTTGTTTTGCTAAACGCCGCAAGCAGCAATATTCCAGCTATATGACGGCTGTCTGTAAATAATGGAGTCTGACTAAACAATCCAGTGATTTACATCATGAGCATCGATCGACACAACTGGGATACAATAACATGCATCAATCAAGTCAGCGTCCACACGATCCCGTTAGTCACCTCTTACGACAAGCCTGGGTTGCTGTTCTCTGCCTGGATCTTCACGGGTCTCAACGGATTTTGGAATGGTTTAATCGATTTACTTGAATCAGTTGTGCTGGGACTGTCGAGTGGTAGAACGTAGTCCCCTTGAACGAAAGTTACGTTTGACGAAATACCCAAACTCATGAGGAGATAGATGTATGCGACACCATCTATTCCATAATTTGTCATAAGCAGGATCCGAGGTAGGATTCCGATTATATCGTGAGAATGTATGGATCACCATCAGACATTAATATCACTTCTGATTATCGGAATTGGTTACACACGAAGTAATCGCTTTCATGAACTGTGTGAATATATGCTTCCAATCTCATTAAAATCAGATCCCAGGTAGCTACCGCCAAACAAAGATCTGAGGACATAACATTACAGGTCACGTCAAAACGACCTTTCATCCGACCAATCAGAGCGTCGCTTACCAGATTCGGAAAGTGACAGTCGGAATTTGTTATCTAATTATGCAACCTAGAAGGGGTATTCCAAGTTACGGCTATTGTCGACTTATTGTGAGTCATTCCATTGGTCGGTCAAAGTTCGCGAAAGGTTGGTCTGACGTGACCCGTAATGGGATGTCCTCAGATCTTTGTTTAGCAGTAGCGAGAACTAAGATTTGATTTTAATGAGATTGATATGCTTCGAGATATGTACTAAAGTCCTGTTCTGTTATGTCGGAAGTAAACAGTATATTTTTCCACAGGACACTTAAAAACTACGTTTCCTGTCTGACCTACACGACTAAATTGTCCACCGGCTGCCCCCTCAGCAACGTCGACATCAACAACATCTACGACTACCGTAACGCTATGCCGTACCAGTCCTGCTGTAAGTCCTATTTCCCGCATAGCGAAATATGCTGCATGAATGTCCCCGGCCCTCTCGGCAGACCTCCAGCTTCACGGAAATGGGGCAACGTTTCACGGCAGCGACATGTTGTATGGGGGAATAGGTCGGACAGAACCGCTACACTGCCCTACGCCACAAGGCAGTGCTATAGGACAAGGCGTGCCTCCCTCTTAAGATTGTTGCCGGAAACATAAACATATTTAGTGAAATAATAATTATACAGTTGGGAATATTTTGAACAATTTATTTTTTTATAATTGTTTGTGTATTTTGTATGTACGGATATCATTAAACACATGTGAGAAAAAGATAAAATTTCTTTTAAAAGTTTGGTCACATCTTTCCAACGATTACTAATGTCCCAAATCTTCCCGAGGCAAGGGAGTTAAGTGACTGTAAAAGTCCGGTTTCCACATTTGCCGAATTTGGCAAGAATTATGGAGTTACATTTTGGCTGTACGAAACCGCATAACGAAATCGACTTCCGGTTTGTAAGCTGCCGTGCAGATTTCGGTCGATTGTAAGATTTGCAAAGCATGTTTACCATCAACTTAGTGTCAACAGATATTTTCCAAATCTTCTCATGCTTTTAATCAAGGTGCTCACATGATTTGATGCACTTCGCGAAGTAAGACTCGCATTTGTACAGTATGAAACCTTGGTTATCGATCAGATCGTCTTCTCTGGGCGACGCTATTTTATTTGAAGCAAAGGCAAATGATCTGAAAGGTGGAATCTGATTGGTCAATAGGAGGGACATAGAGGGGACATAACTCGCTGTAGCCACTCGTGGCGCTACGATAGAGACCAGATATTCCAGCCTAGTTCGGCACGGGTGGAAACTGGACTTTTACAGTCAGTTAACTCCCTTGTCTCGGGAAGATGCGTGTCCCCATGTAGTTTTCTCATAACCATAACAAATAAGGCCATGCGCCGTGGAATTATACTCAAGGAATATGTAAGCTAAAGGTTGTAAGTGTCACACTGCCACACTATCGATCATCCCGTAAGCTGATTGGACGTTTGAAGCAATATGACGTCATACTCACGAAAATGTAGCATATGGCAGTCGGCTCGGAGTCAGTATACTGTGTCTGAGTGGGGCATTCATGTTAAACTGCGGCATGTTATCTCAGTGAGCTGCACTTTAAAACCGGCATGAGTCCGGGCTGATGCAAACAGCCACACACACACACACACACACACACACACGCACACACGCACACACACAGACGCACACACGCACACGCACACACACACACACACACACACACACACACACACACACACACACACACGCACGCACGCACGCGCGCACACACACACACACACACACACACACACACACAAGCGCGCACACACACACAAGCGCGCGCACGCACACGCACGCACGCACACACACACAAGCGCGCGCACACACATGCACGCACACACGCACACACACATACACACACACTTTTGAGTTCCCTCACCACGTCATACCACTGTAACGTTTAACGTCTAACTGAAGCGGTCCCACAGCATTCACAAAGTTCTTTATTAGTTTCATCTAATCAGTACGTGCAATATCGTATCACTGGATGTTCTGGTTCATCGATCACGTGACAGCCTGGTTTGTTTATAGGCCGCCGTCACATGGCAGTAGTAGTGCTGGGCGGTATCAGGCAGTAAATACTTGCTTCTTGATGCACGTTGTGTTGAGCGACGGGTGCTGCCGGTAGAGCAGGACGTGATGCTCCCGGCGTCATCACTGATTTTCAGTGGTCCATTCAAATACTTTTCACCTTATTTTGCCATTTGGAATCTGTTTTTGGCGGATAATCTAGACTGGTTAGTCTCTTGCATTTAGAATTAATATTAAACGGTATTATAAACTTAGAGAACGTCAGTAAGAGAGGTTATTACGTGATTTTACGAAGCGAGTGTCAGAAATTGTGTGTTAGGTGTTTGTTCACTTTCAGATGCCTACGATACGTGCCAGTGTCAGATTGAGAGATGGACCGACTCCAGCTCGAATGATCAAAAGTGAGTATGCCTGTACTTGTACTTCAGGGCTTTGTAGTGGCAAGATCACTGCATCTCTCACTGCAGCGAAACATGTGTGTGATTAGAATAGTGGTCCTTAATGAAATCAAGAATGTTGGTAGATTGGAATGTTCGTCCATAATGAAATCAAGAATGTTGGTAGATTGGAGTATTCGTCCTGAATGAAATCAAGAATGTTGGTAGATTTTAATATTCGTCCCTAATGAAATCAAGAATGTTTATACAGATCTTTCAAAAGCACGATGACATATGAAGTGAGTAAACACCGCCGCATGTTTGACCTTCCAGGAAGTATATGAAGTACTTGGGTTGTCTGTATAACTCTGTGCAGGCGGGATGTGACGGTTCAACAACAGCGTCTATCATATCAACCGCGCAGTTGGAGAGGTCAGATTATATCAGTGAGTATTGCCTATACGCTACCAAACATTGGATATTCTTGGGAGTTTTTTGTTTTTGTTTTTTTGTTTGTGTGTTGTTTAACGCCGCACTCAGCAATATTTCCATACATAATCGAGTCTGGACAAGACAATCCAGTGATTGACATCATGAGCATCGATTCATCGATCCACGCCATTGGGATACGATGACATGCATCAAGCAAGTCAGCGAGCCTGACCACCTGACCCCGTCAGTCGCCTCTTACGACAAGCATAGGCGCCTCTCGCGACAAGCATAGTCACCTCTCACGACGAGCATAGTCGCCTCTTACGACAAGCATAGTCGCCTCTTACGACAAGCATAGTCGCCTCTTACGACAAGCATAGTCGCCTCTCACGACATGGATAGTCGCCTCTTACGACAAGCATAGTCGCCTCTTACGACAAGCATAGGCGCCTCTCGCGACAAGCATAGTCACCTCTCACGACGAGCATAGTCGCCTCTTACGACAAGCATAGTCGCCTCTTACGACAAGCATAGTCGCCTCTTACGACAAGCATAGTCGCCTCTCACGACAAGCATGGTCGCCTCTTACGACAAACATAGTCGCCTCTCACGACATGGATAGTCGCCTCTTACGACAAGCATAGTCGCCTCTTACGACAAGCATAGTCGCCTCTCACGACAAGCATAGTCGCCTCTTACGACAAGCATAGTCGCCTCTCACGACAAGCATAGTCGCCTCTTACGACAAGCATGGTCGCCTCTCACGACAAGCATTGTCGCCTCTTACGTCAAGCATAGTCGCCTCTCACGACAAGCATAGTCGCCTCTCACGACAAGCATAGTCGCCTCTCACGACAAACATAGTCGCCTCTCACGACAAGCATAGTCGCCTCTTACGACAAGCATAGTCGCCTCTTACGACAAACATAGACGCCTCTTACGACAAACATAGTCGCCTCTCACGACAAGCATAGTCGCCTCTTACGACAAACATAGTCGCCTCTTACGACAAGCATCGTCGCCTCTCACGACAAACATAGTCGCCTCTCACGACAAGCAAAGTCGCCTCTCACGACAAACATAGTCGCCTCTTACGACAAACATTGTCGCCTCTCACGACAAGCATAGTCGCCTCTCACGACAAGCATAGTCGCCTCTCACGACAAGCATATTCGCCTCTCACGACAAGCATAGTCGCCTCTTACGACAAGCATAGTCGCCTCTTACGACAAGCATGGTCGCCTCTCACGACAAGCATAGTCGCCTCTTACGACAAGCACAGTCGCCTCTCACGACCAGCATAGTCGCCTCTTACGACAAGCATAGTCGCCTCTCACGACAAGCATGGTCGCCTCTCACGACAAGCATAGTCGCCTCTTACGACAAGCATAGTCGCCTTCTCACGACAAACATAGTCGCCTCTTACGACAAACATAGTCGCCTCTTACGACAAGCATGGGTTGCTGTAGACCTGTTGTACCCCGGCTTCTTGGAGGTCTTTAAACAAATAGGTTCGCCTGACATTCTGGATACCCTGAATTGTGAAAAACAATATTCAGATCCATCTTGCAAAGCATACATGTTTCCAGGGTGGCTCTGCATGGTTGTTGCGTGCCAGAAACCTGTATTCTGGGGTTCGAACCCTGATATCGTCATTATCACACTTCTGGGGTCGTCACACAATACAATAAGTGGTGAACGTCTAAGACCTGCATTAGTTCCTCCCGCATCAAAGTGACGCGCCTTGTGACTCCAAGAATGTCCCATTTGTCGTGGCACCCAACAGACTAATCGCATTCTTATTAACCCCGATTGGGACCAAAGGTTACACGTGTTCCCGGTTTTCACTCTGAAAAAGCCAATGGAATAGGTAACTAGCACAACAAGTATCCAATAATTTAATTTGTTTAAAAATACAAATTTACTCTTGAACCACAATGTCGATATACAAGAATACATAATTTGAATATGTTCGCTTATTTGAATTTATTAACGATTGATCAATGCTACAATGTATATATCACACTACTGTTGCTTACACTACTGAGACACTGACTGCTTCTGTTTACAAATTGTCAAACTGTTGAAATCAATATCATTATTATTCTACCGGGTGAGCTACAGTGACGCGGCAATTGTTTCCTATATTTCAGCCCCCAGGAATGAGTGCGACTCGACTTTCCAAAACTACAACTCCTGGAATCCTACCTATAACTGCGAGTACGTATAACCGGTGTTACAAACAAAGGAATCGTGTGCGGTACAGCAATACCGCGTCGACTTTTGTAAGTTTGTATGTATACCTTTTGTATGTTTGTTGTTTAATGCCGCACTCAGCATTATTCCAGTTATATGACGGCGGTCTTGTAAATAACCGAGTCTGAACCAGACAATCCAGTTATTTACATCATAAACATCTACGATGACAAGCATCAACCAAGTCTGCGATCCTGACAATCCGATCCAGTTAGTCGCCTCTTAGGACAAGCATGGGTTTGTGAAGGCCAATTCTAACCCGGATGTCTACTGGGGAAGGTGCCTTGAGTGAGTGAGTGGGTATGGTTTTACGCCGCTTTTAGCAATATTCCAGCAATATCACGGCGGGGGACACCAGAAATGGGCTTCACACATTGTACCCATGTCGGGAATCGAACCCGGGTCTTCGGCGTGACCAGCGAACGCTTTAACCACTAGGCTACCCGACCGCCCGGAAGGTGCCTTAAAAGTGGATCAGGTGGTCACAATGGATGCCAAACAACAAAGTGACCTACGGAGCTAATCGTTACTCCCACTATCAACCATTATCCCGTGGTTAAACGTGTGATGTATATGAGCATGATATACCACCTTCTTATACTCGTCTACCCGTTTGATTAGGTCCTTCCAGAGGTATATGAAGTGCCTGGGCTACTCCGCAACTGATAGTCAAGGTATTCCATTCAACCAGACCCTGCAGTCATCCCTAGACGCCATCGACAGCTGCGGTAGGTTTCAACACAGATATAGCGACAGTTATTGAGCTTTAAAATGCTATGTAGCGGTTGTCGGGGGTTTTGGGAGGTTGGGCGGTTGGAGGGAGGTTACGGTCCTGGCCTAAACAGAAAATATTATCTAATGAAACTATCTGTAATGTTTAACAATTATTTCCCGATCATAATGAATCATTACCTGTGTTCTTTGCTGATGTAATAATAATGTCAAATTCAGTTGGAGGATTGCAAATTCGACTAAATGGGATATAACTGTCAATCTGGACGAGACAAAGGTTGTACATGGACGGGAGGTATCGCTCTGATCATGTTTCTTGGTTGATTAGCAGCATACAGAAACACGTGCTCGTGTTTTTCACCAAAGTGCAAAACGTCTGAGCCCTCGTTACATTTTCGCTTTCCTCCCACCAGGCTGACACGCCGTGATATGACTTAAATCCTGTTCAAAGCGGCACAGAACAGACTCACTCACGCACTCACTTCATCACGCACATTACCACAACGTTTATATCACTCATTGACTCACGGTAAAACACTATTTTGGGCGTGATTTCATTGCAGAAATCTCTATGACAGACACATGCACGTGCCAGACACAATTCATCATGCCAGCAAACAGCTCCGATACCTGCAGGTAGGTACACGGGACAGCCAATCGGGACATTAAACAGCTCTGAGAGATTCGGGTAGGTCCACGGGACAGCTCATCAGGGCATTTAACCGCTCTTAGAGACCTGGGTAGGTCCACGGGACAGTTCCTCGGGACATTCAACAGCTCTGAGAGACTCGGGTAGGGCAACAGGACAGTTCATCCGGGCATTTCACAGCTCTGAGAGACCTGGGTTGGTCCACGGGACAGTTCATCAGGGCATTCAACAACTCCGATAGCTGCAGGTATGTCCACGGGACAGTTCATCAGGGCATTTAACAGCTCTGAGAGACTTGGGTAGGTCCACGGGACAGTTCATCGGGGCAATCGAGAGCTCTGAGAGATTCAGGAGACAGCGACAGTTCATCAGGAGTATTCAACAACACTGGGAGATTAAGAAGACAATGGCAGTTCATCAGGGCATTGGGGCGGTCGGGTAGCCTAGTGGTTAAAGCGTTCGCTCGTCACGCCGAAGACCCGGGTTCGATTCCCGACATGGGTACAATGTGTGAAGCCCATTTCTGGTGTCCCCCGCCGTGATATTGCTGGAATATTGCTAAAAGCGGCGTAAAACCATATTCACTCACTCACTCATCAGGGCATTGAACAACACTGGGAGATTCAGGAGACAGCGACAGTTCATCAGGAGTATTCAACAACACTTGGAGATTCAGGAGTCAGCGACAGTTCATCAGGGCATTCAACAATATTCGGAGATTCAGAAGACAATGACACTTCATCAGGGCATTCAACAATATTCGGAGATTCAGGAGACAGTGACAGCTCCGCCGTGATTATTCTCATCGGTAAGACAGCACGTGGGTTTCATTAACGGGATGTGTCAATTATGATATCATGTTTTGTTTTAGAGTTGTAAAGGACTACGTCTCCTGTCTGGACAAAAGCTTCATGAAGGGTTGCGACAGACAATACCTAGATGACGTCAAGAAAACAGCTCAGATACTTCAGCTCCAGTACTGTTGTAAGTACGTCTTCAGAGTTCTTCCCCACCCCAGCCCCAACAACCCCCCTCCCCTCCCCTCCCCTCACTTCCCAACCCCCACCCCCAACCCCACCCCCCAACCTCATTACGCTTGTCATATGAAGCATTGTCAAGGGTCGGGTACCCAGTGTCGGTGACTTGATTGAATGTCAACATACGGTATGGCCCGTTGCTCATAACATCAGTCACTGGTTTGCCTGGACCAGACTGGACTATATACAGGTCGCCGTCACAAAGCGGGAGTATTAGTGCGGCGTTGATTTATAAACATACAAACAAATAAACAAATAATTATGCTTTAAAGCATTAGTTTGTCTTGGTCAGACTCTTTACTTGCTTTATATATTTCACTCACAATCAGCACTGTAATGTCTGGTCACTTAATACAATAATTATGGCTTCGCACGACGGTGATTGAGTTACTTTGTTCTGTGCAGCGAGCGACCCCATCAACGACTGTAACGGTACAGCGTCGTGTTACATTGATTCGTCCAGAATATCCAACGACAACGAAACAGTGAAGATATATTCTTGCAGGTAAATGATTGAGTGAGTGAGTTGGGTTTAACGCTTTTTAACATTATTCCAGTTATATCATGGCGTGTAAACTTAATGTGGGAGGCCCCAAGTCCGTTAGCAAACCTAGAAACATAATTACCCACAATCATAGTTTCTGGCGTACCCAAGGAACTCAACTCTCCAGATTGCAGGGCTTTTGACGACTGAGATGTAGATGTCGCCATGCTGCTAAATGGGGAGGTGTAGCTTTCACCATGCTGGTTAATAACGAGATGTAGTTGATGTCATCATGCCGGTAAATTAGGAGATGTAGATCTCATCATGCCGGTAAATGAGGAAATGTATATGTCATCATGCTGGTAAATGAGGAGAAGCAGATCTCATCAAGCAGGTAAATGAGGAGATATAGTACATCTTATGTTATCATACCGGTAAATGATTAGATATAGTAGATGTCATCAAGGAGGTAAATACGGAGATATAGTACATCTTATCAAGCCAGCAAATGAGGAGATGTAGATGTCATCAAGCCAGTAAAAGAGGAGATATCGTAGATCTCATCAAGCCGGTAAATAAGAAGATATAGTAGAACTGATCATGCCGGTAAATGAGGAGATCTCATTATGCATGTAAAAGGGGAAATGGATATTCTTTTTTGTGAAGAAAGGTAAAATATTCCTGAATATTAATATTATGGATTCCGTATGGGTAATGTACAATTCCACTGTCGTCTCTGCTCTCCAGCTCTATGAAGACTTACATGGAGTGTATCAAGAGCCATGCACCCACCTGCCAGGCCGCACTCAGCACAGCCACGGCGCTCAACTCCACGTTCAAGAACTGGAACTGTCCATACATCTTGTCTCAGGCCAGTACGTTCCAGTATCAGTTGTTGCTTGTGTGTGCCGCTGAATGTGTTCAACAACATGTGGCACGGTTATATTCACGTGGATGGTTGACCTCTATATGTAGCGGGATATATATGTCATTAGTGTCATAGTATGTATGTGATGTATAACCATGAGATATGTATTATAGGGGGATATATATCATCAGGGAATATTTGTATAATTGGGGAATATGTAAAAACATTTCTGCATTATAGATGTTCTCTGAACACTTCAGCATTACTCATGTTCTCTGAACACTTTTGCATTAAACATGCTCTCTGAACACTTCAGCATTACGCATGTTCTCTGAACACTTTAGCATTACAAAACATCTCTGAACACTTCAGCATTACAAAACATCTCTGAACACTTCAGCATTACGCACGTTCTCTGAACACTTCAGCATTACGCACGTTCTCTGAACACTCCAGTATTTGACATGCTCTCTGAACACTTCAGCATTACTCATGTTCTCTGAACACTTCAGCATTAGACATGTTCTCTGAACACTTCAGCATATGACAAGCTCTCTGAACACTTCAGCATTAGACATGTTCTCTGAACACTTCGGCATATGACAAGCTCTCTGAACACTTCAGCATTAGACACACCCTGTAGCATCTAGTATTTGAAGGGATGAAGTTGAGTCATGAGTTCAGTACGCCGAGTTCAACTCGATTCAGCGAGTGAATGAATGTTTTAAATATACTGATGTTTACTTCGTCTCCTGAGTGGACATACTGATAGGTATATGTTATGTTTGAATATGTATTTGTTAGTGCGCAATGCTTAATGTAATACTGTCAACTTATATCCAAAATACGTTGGGCTACCTGGGATGCAAAATAATAACATTTTGATTCAATTCCCATGTTTTTGCATATATTTTCTCTGTTACAGTGCAACACGTTTCTAATGTTACAGGCACAACGCCGTATCCAACGAGCAGCTATTACTATCCGACTAGCAGCTATTACTATCCGACTAGCAGCTATTACTATCCGACAAGCAGCTATTACTATCCAACTAGCAGCTATTACTATCCAACTAGCAGCTCTCAATCCGGCAGCTATGGGCCATCAACGACCCCCTACCCAGGAACTGGTGAGTAGAACACATATCTTCTACCGACACTTACACCCTCTACCCACATACACCCTCTACCCACATACACCCTCTACCCACAAACACCCTCTACATACATACACACTCTACCCACATACACTCTCTACTGACACATGTATCCTCTACCCACATACACCCTCTACCCACATACACTCTCTACCCACATACACCCTCTACCAACATACACCCTCTACCCACATACACTCTCTACCCACATACACCCTCTACCAACATACACCCTCTACCCACATACACCCTCTACCCACAAACACCCTCTACCCACAAACACCCTCTACCCACAAACACCCTCTACCCACATACACACTCTACCCACATACACCCTCTACTGACACATGTATCCTCTACCCACATACACCCTCTACCCACATACACTCTCCACCCACATACACCCTCTACCAACATACACCCTCTACCCACATACACCCTCTACTGACACATGTACCCTCTACCCGCATACACCCTCTACCCACATACACCCTATCCTGACACATACACCCTCTACCAACATGCACTCTCTACCCACATACACCCTCTCCTGACACATACACCCTCTACACACATACACCCTCTACCCACATACACCCTCTACCCACATACACCCTCTACCCACATACACCCTCTACATACACCATCTACCCACATACACCCTCTACACACATGCACCCTCTACATACATACACTCTCTACATACACTCTCTACCCACATACACCCTCTACATACATACACTCTCTACCCACATACACCCTCTACATACATACACTCTCTACATACACTCTCTACCCACATACACCCTCTACACACATACACCCTCTACCAACATACATCCTCTACCCACATACACCCTCTACATACATACACTCTCTACATACACTCTCTACCCACATACACCCTCTACACACATACACCCTCTACCCACATACATCCTCTACCCACATACACCCTCTACCCACATACACACTCTACCCACATACACCCTCTACCCACATACACCCTCTACACACATACACCCTCTACCCACATACACCCTCTACCCACATACACCCTCTACATACACCATCTACCCACATACACCCTCTACACACATACACCCTCTACATACATACACTCTCTACATACACTCTCTACCCACATACACCCTCTACATACATACACTCTCTACCCACATACACTCTCTACCCACATACACCCTCTACATACACTCTCTACCCACATACACCCTCTATCCACATACACCCTCTACCAACATACAACCTCTACCCACATACACCCTCTACCAAACATACACCCTCTACATACACTCTCTACCCACATACACTCTCTACCCACATACACCCTCTACCAAACATACACCCTCTACATACAGTCTCTACCCACATACACCCTCTACCCACATACACCCTCTACCAACATACCCTCTCTACGCACATACACCCTCTACCCACATACACCCTCTACCCACATACACCTCTACCCACATACACCCTCTACCCACATACCCTCTCTATGCACATACACCCTCTACCCACATACACCCTCTACATACATACACTCTCTACCCACATACACCCTCTACATACACTCTCTACCCACATACACCCTCTACATACACTCTCTACCCACATACACCCTCTACACACATACACCCTCTACCAACATACACCCTCTATCCACATACCCTCTCTACATACACCCTCTACCCACATACACCCTCGACCCATTTACACCCTTGTCCCAGTAAAGCCTCTTAAGACCCAGGAATGAATGCATGCTCGAATGTTGGCGAGCTGTACAAAGTGCATCCTTCTTCCTGTCAGGTCACGGCTCCAAGGCGGTGGACACAACGCTCCTGTCGGCGTACATCCTGTCGGCCAAGATGGAGGCGGAGGAGACACTCCATGCGGCCCAGGAGACGGTGGACGCCATTACTGCCGCCCAGAAACTCATCCAGGGAGCCTAGCAACCTTGACATAACCACACTGCAACTATTCTGTGGGCTGAATAAACTCATGCAGACCGATTTTCTCTTGTTTGTATTTCAATAGAAGTATTGAACGTATAATGCGTTACCAGCGCTTCACCGTCTGGGAGGGACGACAGACACCGGGATGACAGTGGGTGCGTTTGTTCATCACGCAGTCGACCAGGTTCGACTCCAGCATGTTTAGGCTGTTCTTGTTTTTTTGTCTTTTCATTTTTATTGCAAATAGATCATTCTAACAAGTATATGAAAAGCATATGACATGTTAACCAGAACTTATAAACCTTTTCAGTATTTTCGGTTAAGCCGGCTGTAAATTTTGTTATATTATAATATTCTGACAGTTTAAGTTGAATATGTTGGAAAGTTGGCAGTATTTGCTGTTTATTTTCAGAAAATAGTCTTTTCATCATTATTTTTTTATATTTAAAGGGTAATTATTTCTATCTGGGAAATCAAAAAGCATATTCTCCTTGTTGAGAACGATTTTCAATTCTGTTTTCTCAAGAAGCCAACTTTCCGTGCATGTACAAAGTGGACGAATGTTTCTACATTTCTTGTATAATTTCTCATTCTAATTTACACAGCCCATTACTTTCAACCAGTTGTTAGTGAGTAGGATGTTGTGGGACATTTTGTACTGACGCCACAGTACTGAAGTGTGTCCTGTACATCGGGACCATGTTATAGTTTTCCATTTATCGGACCAATTTTTCAGTTTGATCATACCCTTCATATATACCCACAAAAAGGAAACAATTCCGTCCGCATGAATGTATTGATAACTAGCAATAACTATATTGTAATGATCATATGATCAAATTTAAAACGCTAACTGTAAAATGGCGGTTATTCCAACTTAAACCATCCCCGACAATCAAGGCTATTACTTCTAATGTAATTAACACCCTGGGCCCATTCTCTGCACTGCTTGTTTCGGAAGTGACGTCACCATATCTCCTCTCTCTGTCTTAGCAAAGCCTTTGTCTCGAACATGAAGGTAATTTAATTGAACATACTGTTTAACGTCGTGGTATTGTTATCTACGAGAGCGAATGTTCTCAGGGTATGTATCTAATTACACTGGAGATATAATACACCGTATAAAAGAGGATGAACCTAATCTGAATTCAATCATATAGTAGTCCCTGTTCCACAAATTACTGTTTGAAAGAGACACGAAATGAGGCAGTGACTGGCGATGCACTCTAACAGCATGTTATGAAACAATGAGGTAGGTTTGACCTTATGCTCCGTCTTCAATGAAGTTTAGACTTTTAAGCTGACCAATTTAACTACCAAACCAAAGGTGAGCCCAGATCAGATGTCGCAAACTGTCGACTCGCTGGGACGTCGGGGTCCCGCCCCCTACACAATGACCGTGTTGCGGGTCAAGCAGTTTGTATAACATGTAGTTCTAATTGTGTTGTGCAGGTCGAGTTCCGTCAAACTTAGAGTCTCTTTATATATTTTGGTTGAGGATACTTCGCGAACTCGGGTGTCGGTTTAGTACATATTAAATATATATTTCTTTAAAAGTTGATCTTTAACTCGCCGCGTCCCTGGTTCCAATATCCACAGAATGCACTAGATGATGATCCTTGCTTAGCCAAGAAATTACCCATGATAAACGTCAACGACGTGCGTCACACCCGGCTTCACATCATGCTGACATGATACAGATGTTAAAGTTCAAAGCGGTGTTAAACCCAACTCACTCACTCACTCACTCTCTCTCTAGATAATCTGACGATAACCGTGCGGTAACCGTACCTTAGACGTAACACGTTCAGATGTCATTCTGAGTACACGTTGGGGGCACGGGTGGCCCAGTCGTCTGAGGCGCCGCGAATCGCTGTGCAGAGTTGCGTCCCCTTGGCAGACCAGAAACCTATAATTGTGGGTTCGAATCTCGGTTCGCCCCGATTATGTTTCTAGGTTTGTCAGTACCATGCCCGTGCTTATGGGTTTCACTGAAGTGGTAAACGTCTGAGACCTGCATCACTTTGGGCTTTCCTCCCACATTAAGCTGACACGCCGCGATTTACCTGTAATACTGTTAAAAGCGGCCTTAAACCCAACACACTCACTCACTCACTGAGTACACATGTCGGTTGTCAATATAAGATGACTCTTGTTCTTTTTTCATCTCGTCAGTCCGGACTCTTGTTAATCCGGCAACTCAACACTAAAGGCGATCACTACTGAGGACGTGTGCACGTTTGTTTGTTTGTTTGTTTGTTTGTTTGTTTGTTATTTCACGCCGCACCCAGCAATACTTCAGCTATATGACGGCGGTCTGTAAATAATCAAATCCTGAATGTGGACTAGGAGTTACAGGTTTTCAACTCTTCACGGGACACAGAGTTCAGGTCGAGACATAAGATCACTACTCGTCATTGTGTCAAAGTGACTGAAAATAAACGTCATCGAGATCTTAAGTATAACGAGTTAATTAAAAAAGCTGGCACATAAGGAAGAGAATTTATCGATGTCAACTTCTTTATTATGAGGAACACAACGTTTCGGAATGTATGCTTACTCCTCCATCAGGTGAATGAATGCCATGGGGCACTGTGCATAACTCATTAAGGTGCGAAATCTGTTTTACTGAAAACGACAAAAAAGCAGTTGCAGGCATTTAACACTTAAAACGACTTCAGGTGATTCCATAAACAATAACAAATTATACTGAAAAGAAACGGAAATAGAATTTTTTTTTTTATTCAAAATAAGTCGTATGAAATGCTTTATGATCTTATTCATCTGATGGATGCCATTTGTTTTTACACCGGACCATATTTTATATATATATGACTAATCTTCTATACCAGCCAACAACGAGGCCTGCGGGTTTGTTCGTACAGAATATCAGTTATATCGTTGTGGCTTAAGCAGCAATATGTTTACACAGGGTCCAAGTAAAGCTAAACTTAATCTTAAACATTAATCATTATTTTAGTGATACGCCATTTGTCTGTGACTTTACCAGATGAACCTTCCTGCCAAGGAATCGAGAATTGATCACAATGATTTTCTGGGGCCAGGAGCCCATTACGCTAATTTTACATAACAGCCTGTTTGTTATATAAAGTGTGTTTGCGGGCTCCCGCGTGAGCTGGAAAAGTCTCGGATTCCCCCACCCGGGTCAACGTTTTCAGGTCACGCTTCAATACGCAGTCACGAGACTTTGATCATGTGATCACTTACATAAACGCAAAAATGCTATAAATAGTCTCGCAGTCTTCCCCGGGCAGTTCGAGGTTCTCAACGAAGGAGGAAGCACGCGATTCAAGCACCCGAAATGAAATCTGTCATCTGCGTCCTCGCTGCACTTGCATGCACATGCGCAGCACTCACGCGTGAAGGCATCTGGATGCAGATGCATTTAGGTGGTGGCTTGACCGACGGTGAAAACATTCCCCAGCTCGCCGAGACTTTGGGAGAGAAGACGCTGGTTGAGCTCGTCACGCGGGCGGGTCTGGCGGACACACTGTCGAGTACAGGTGAGTGCATCTGTCCTTGGCCTTTGTGGACACAGTGTACATGGTCTTGTCATGGTCACCATGGACAGTGGACATGTTGTTTAAATTTATTTTTCAAGTATGTTCACGATGTGATTTTTAGCACTTTAGCACTTGCAAGCGTATAATGTTTCTCGTCGACTAACATCTAGTGTCTGGAATGATAATATGTTTGAGATTTTTGTGTGTCAGATTGACTTTGAATAATAGGAAGAGACCTGGAGAATCTCTTCATTTTTCAGTAACTCAAGAAATCTAGATTGTAGACTAGCTCAAGCTAGTATGTTTTATGGTCTGTTTTGGAGAGCTTGTTTGTTCATGAACACACCCAGTTTTCCACAGGAGTATCGACCGCCTCCGTGGTCTGGTGGTAGACCGTCGGGGGTTATATCCCCGGTCACGTCATTCCAAAACACGTTAAAAGATGGTACTTGTTGTTACCCTGGCGCATGTCAAAAACAAGGATCGGACTCAGAGGTCAGCTCGGAGTCTGAATACTGTGTCTGAGTAGTAGACACACACACACACACACACTCATGGTGGTCAGGCCCGCTGACTTGGTTGATGCATGTCATTATCCAAATTGCGTGGATCGATGTTGGATGCGTGGATATCTGTCTGATATATTAAATATTCGACACTTACAATATTTTTACTTTTCATCTTGGACGCGACGTTAAACCCCATTCCACCTCACCTCACAAATGTATTATGTAACTAAATTATCTGTGAGTGGATTTTGATATTTTGGACCCATTCCTTTTAAAATGCTGAATCCGCCCTTACACGTTTATCGTCAGGCAATGCACGTGATAAACAGATATTCAAGGTAACGTAACATTATAGCACTCGAGCGCGTCCATTGTTTCGAGGGGTCGTTATTATTTGTGAGGACCCAAGCATTGCACCGCACCTTGGTCGGACGATTCTATTCCCACGAGAGGGTAGCGAACTACGTTTGACGGTTTTGCATCATCGCGTAATTATGCTTTAGAGAAATGTAATGGTAACTTGGGTTGCATAAACAAAACAAAAGAGAAGAAAAGTTATTTTGTTTTGTGAAAGAGCTAGCCCAAGTCTTAGCACGCTTGTGATAAACTATCACTTCGATTGTGTGCTAAAGTTTGGGATGGGATGACATTGATAAAATTATACATTAACAATCCTTGAAATATTGAGGTAGATGCACCCATTGCCCCATGTCGTACACATTGTATAAGCTTCCTGGGCCCTTATAAGATTTTATACAACACCTCGTATAGACGTCACGTGGACGTGACACGTGTTTGGCTTGCACACCCAGCTGAAACCTGCAGACAGTGGCGGTTGTCAGAAATAGTCTACTTATGTCGATCCGATAAAGGTTTATTTCATTGTGCTGAAGACGTTTACGATATGTTTGATAGAATAAATATAATGGGAAGAAAGTCTGCCGATATCTGACGGACTCGGCAGTTCAGTCGGGTTGTGGGAAATTATTGTGACAACGCTCATTCAGTGGTTCGTATAATTGGTCGACCTTGAACCCTGACTGCCACAAAGGCTGTAGTCGTTAAATATTTACGGTTCACTGTGGGTTCCCGCCTCGGCTTTAACTTGTAAAACATGCTACAGTTGCCATTTGTTGAAAGAATTGGAAGCGGTTTGTTCCGTGATATAATTAACCCTGACAAACAATTCAACCTAAAAATTAATAATCGAAATTACGGCCATACGCTTCCTCCTGCATCTATTTTACTAAAACCATCAGTTCACGGGAAACTCGTTTGTGTTCAGGTTTTACAGAAAAAAAAAGAAAAAATGTTCACTGGTCATGCTGAAAATCCCCAGAAATGGTTTGACTTCTTCAGAGAAATAAATTGTATGTCTTGAAAGTCTAGAAATATAAATTTAAAAAAAAGTGATATTGCGGCGGCTTTATACAATTAGAATAGAGCGACAGAAAAAATGATCTATTCACCTGTCATACAATGTTGAGCGTCAGTGAGTCCTGCACCACTGTCTTATTGCTGATATTTTTTTCTGTTTGTTTTGTTTTGTTTGTTTGTTGTTTAACGCCGCACTCAGCAATGTTCCAGCTATATGACGGCGGTCTGTAAAATAATCGAGTCTGAACCAGACAATCCAGTGATTGACATCATGAGCATCGATCCACGCGATTGGGATCGATGACATGCATCAACCAAGTCAGCGAGCCTGACCACACGATCCCGTTAGTCGCCTTTACGACAAGTATGGGTTGCTGAAGACCTAATCTAACCCGGAATCTTCACCGGTCATATTTTTTCTGAGGAAGAGTGTAGTTATATAATGTACACACAAGCCCGTGTGGGACAGCTTGGCGTTAGTTCGCCACGGCCGAAACAGGACGGACTTCAACCGAAGTGTTGGTGAAGCTCTCATAAAATGTCTCCCAAAGCCACAAATTAATCAAATACGTATGTAAAAAGCCCCACGCCCTTGTGATGACAAAACCACATTATGTCAAGGCCCGGGACCATCACACTTACATATCCCGTATTTCGAGACAAGGAAGTTTTTCTGTTCGATTCTGTCGGCACCATAGGGACTTCGTCTGAACGGTTTAACTAGTTAGTGGAGTTCGAGACAAAGGAGTTTATACTATTAGTTTCTGTCGGCACAAGTGACATCGTCTTACACGGTTTATCGAATTTTGTTGTTCGAGACAAAGGAGTTTATACTATTAGTTTCTGTCGGCACAAGTGACATCGTCTTACACGGTTTATCGAATTTTGTTGTTCGAGACAAAGGAGTTTTACGATAACTTTCTGTCGGCACAAGTATAACGATATATACACGGTATAACGAATACACGGTATAACGAATACACGTATACCAAAAGACGTTAAAAGATGGTATTTGTTGTTACCCCGTCTGGCGCTCGGCATTAAGGGGCTAAAACAAGGACTGGTCGGCTCGGAGTCAGTATACTGTGTCTGAGTGGGGTATTCATGTTAAACTGCGGCATGGTATCTCAGTGTGCTAGCACTATAAATCGGCATCAGTCCGGACTAGTACAAGCAGACACACACACACACACATACACGTGCATGCACGTCGCTATATAAGTGCAATAATCTTGGACGCGACGTTAAACCCAATTTCACCTCACCTCACCTGAAGTGGAACATGCCGTTTATCCGTATCGAAAGATGAGCGGTATACACGGGGACTTCCGGATAATAACTGTAATTTCAATTTCTTTAAGCTCCCCCCGCCCCCTTCACCGTGTTCGGGCCGACAGATGACGCCTTTGCCGCTCTCGCCCCGCAAATCAAAGACCTCCTGAAGAACGTGACCATCCTCAAGGGAGTCCTGCTGTACCACGTGTTGTCTGGAGAGGTCTACTCCACCCAGCTGTCCAATGAGCTTCTGGCCAAGTCCCTCGCCGACAGCCTCCCTATCAGGATCAACATCTACCAGGGCGGAAAGGTAAGCGTTGTCAGCGTCAACGTCAACGTCGGAGTACTTGTAGAATAGGGAATCTCACCTCCCTTTTAACAGTAGTTAATGTCAGAAACTTTCAAGCTCATTGCTGCCACCTGTTCTACAGAGTTGTGTCCCCTAACTGCTTTGATCTGAAACTCTCGGTATCATTGCTGCCACCGGTGTGGGCGCGGTCATTACAAGAATCTTGAAATTTGCCCTCTCCCCCCAAATGTAGTAACGTCTTTTGGAATGCCTTCACAGTTAATTTTGAAAAGGCTTATGACTGACCATATTTCCCAGATGAATTAACCTTAAAGTGTTCGCTCGTCACGCCGAAGACCGGGGTTCGATTTCCTACATGGGTACAATGGGTGAAGCCCATTTCTGGAGTACTCCGCCGTGATATTGCTGAAATATTGCTGAAAGCGGCGTAAAACCATACTCACTCACTCCTGTGCGAGTAAATGTTGTTTAACGCTGCACTCGGTTGTTTACACCAGCTGTGGCACAGGGCGTTAAGTTTTCCCTGTCCGGGCACGCCAGCCACTAACAACATGACCAAGGGCGCATGTCATCGGGGTTTAAGACACTCTGTCCCCCCGATCCACACGAGAAGACCTTTACAAGGATGTCATACTGCAAGGGGACCTATTCATTCTGATTAGGGGTGCACGGGTGGCCCACTCGTCTAAGGCGCCGCAATTCCCTGTGCAGAGTTGCGTCCCTTAGGCACGCCAGAAACCTATGATTGTGGGTTCGAATCCCGGTTCGTCCCGATTATGTTTCTAGGTTTGTCAGCACCATACCCGAGCTCACGAGTTTCATCAAAGTGGTAAAAGTCTGAGACCTGCATCACTTCGAGCTTTCCTCCCACATTAAGCCGACACGTCGTGATATAATTGTAATACTGTTAAAAGCAGCGTTAAACCCAACTCACTCACTCACTCTGGTTATCCCAGGCCTGAACCTGTATACATTCAAAGTAGTCACGGAATTTAAACATACGAAACGCCTGTCTAACTGTCCATTGCACGTGATAGAATTGGTCTTCAGCAATCCATGCTTGTCCTAATAGGCGACTAACTGGATCGGGTGGTCCAGCTCGCTGACTTGGTTAACGCGCATGTCATCTTATCCCGAATGTGCAGATAGATGCTCATGATTTCAATCACTGGATTGTCTGGTCCCAACTCGATTATTAACAGACCGCCGCCACATATCTGGAATATTGCTGAGTGCGGCGTAAAACAACAGACCAATCACAAAATTAGATGGACTTACGGCGTCCGGATAAATAAGGTTCCAGGTGATCTATGTGACGTCACTAATGATTTCCTCCCCAGGTAGTGACGGCACAGGGCTCCCCCATCGTCCTCGTGAACCAGAACGCCACCAACGGCGTTATCCACGGCTTGAGTCGCGTCATGCTGCCGCCAGCAGGAACTGTCGTTGACGTGGTTTCTAATGTCCCCGGCTTCAACACACTGAAAACTGCCGTCATTGCAGCCAAGCTCCTCCAGGTTTTGGCCGGTAGGTGTCGCATGGGAAACAGACTTGTGAATTCACTTATTTACAACAGTCACACCCGACCAAGGAGTCCATGTCTGTTCCATGTTGTTTACTTCGACTGCCCTTGGGGGCGGTCGGGTAGCCTAGTGGTTAAAGCGTTCGCTCGTCACGCCGAAGACCCGGGTTCGATTCCCGACATGGGTACAATGTGTGATGCACATTTCTGGTGTCCCCCGCCGTGATATTGCTGGAATATTGCTAAAAGCGGCGTAAAACCATACTCACTCACTCACTCACTCGACTGCCCTTGTTATTGCTCGTAGCTGGGATCATTCAGTCTTTGTATAAGAGATATGTCAGGGGTACATATAAAAGATAACCTTATCCAATCCTTATTTTCTCGCTTTTTTTTATTTCAGCTACGTTTTGATATGTTACAGGGCGGTCGGGTAGCCTAGTGGTTAAAGCGTTCGCTCGTCACGCCGAAGACCCGGGTTCGATTCCCTACATGGGTACAATGTGTGATGCACATTTCTGGTGTCCCCCGCCGTGATATTGCTGGAATATTGCTCAAAGCGGCGTAAAACCCAACTCACTGATATGTTACAAATGAAATCATTGTCAGTTGAGAATGCTGCTATGCTCAGTTAGCTGCGTTGTATGTTTCTCCGTTAAGAAATCTATTTCCTAAGTTCAGAATCCTTCTTGTTTGTTTAAGTAAATGTATAGATGTTGAAAATGGTCATTGTTAATAACGACAGTCGTTACGGAAACGACCCGTGAAGATCCAGGTGAGAATAGGTGTTCAACTCATGCTTGTCGTAAGAGGTGACTCACGGGATCGGGTGGTCAAGCTCACTGACTTGGTTGATCCATATCATCGTATTCCAATTGCGTGGATCGATGCTCATGGTGCCAATCACTGGATTGTCTGGTCGAGATTGAATTATTTACATACCGCCGTCATATAGCTGGACTATTGCTGGGTGCGGCGTTAAACAACAAACAAACACAGTTACGGAACCGAAGACCAACATGTAAGCATCCCATGTCAGCCTCCACACTCGTGTTCATATAGCATCACGGGAACCAGGGGGTACCGTGCAGGAATCAGATTCCTGGCACTCTGCTGCTGGCGGGTGGTCGATGGGTCGGATGGGTCGGGTTGTCGATGGGTCGGGTGGGTCGATGGGTCGGGTGGGTCGGGTGGTCGGACTCTTTGACTTAGCAGATTGCATGTCATCGGACCAGGAATCGTTGCTCATGGATCGTATGAATTGTTGCTTGAATATTGCTCTCTGCTTTTAGCAAACCTCCCTCACTCCTGACCTACATATGTTGTAGGTGATGGCCCCTTCACCGTGTTCGCCCCGACTGACGCGGCCTTCTCTAAACTGCCTCCCGGCACCCTGGACAACCTCCTGAAGAACCTCACTAAACTCACCAGTAAGTACTAGAACCTCACTAAACTCACCAGTAAGTAACAAGAACCTCACTAAACTCACCAGTAAGTAACAAGAACCTCACTAAACTCACCAGTAAGTAACAAGAACCTCACTAAAGTCACCAGTAAGTAACAAGAACCTCACTAAACTCACCAGTAAGTAACAAGAACCTCACTAAACTCACCAGTAAGTAACAAGAACCTCACTAAACTCACCAGTAAGTAACACGGCCTTCATCCATCAGATGTATGCCAAGCCGAACCCTTTAGAAAACACTCGGTGTTCTAGTGTAGTGGTTCACATGTTCGCTCACCGTGCCGTAATTCCCCGTTCGAATCCCCCATATTGGTACAAATATTGCTTCCCTTGCTGTTATATTGCTGTCGTATACTACAAATCCACTAGCTTACTTCGGTGATTCAGGTATTTGTTTTAGCCATTGAGTATTTACTCCCAAGTTATCGTAAGGCGACTCACGGAATCGGGTGGTCTGCCTCGATGACTTGGTTGATGCATATCATCGTTTCATAATTGTGTAGATTCATGCTCATGATGTCAATCACTTGGTTGTCTGGTCCGGACTCGATTATTTACAGACAGCTGTCATATAGCTGGAATATTGTTGAGTGCGGCGATAAACAAGAAACATATAATTCACATTGTGTATTAATTGTTTTACTTTGGTATGAAACATACTCTTCCTCCTTTCGGTCCTGCCTGCTTGGTATTTCTACAACCAGATGACCTCTCCCAGGTTTCATACACCACTTGTGAAAATGCCACGGGACATGTGATACCATCCCTTGTCTTGTGAAATTAATTGATGAGCACTATGTAAATTCCAGGTGTGCTTGAATACCACGTCGTGAGCGGCACATTCTACAGCGCTGGACTGACCAACAATATGAAGGTGACGACCCTCAACAAACAGGACTTCACCGTCATGGTGTCCAGTGGTGAGTGATGAATGCGATTCAGGGAAGAATAGGTCCCCAGTACCTCATGCTTGTCTCCCTGTGGGGATTTAGGGAAGAATAGGTCCCCAGTACCCATGCTTGTCTCCCTGTGGGGATTTAGGGAAGAATAGGTCCCCAGTACCTCATGCTTGTCTCCCTGTGGGGATTCAGGGAAGAATAGGTCCCCAGTACCCATACTTGTCTCCCTGTGGGGATTCAGGGAAGAACAGGTCCCCAGTACCTCATGCATGTCACCCTGTGGGGATTCAGGGAAGAACAGGTCCCCAGTACCTCATGCTTGTCTCCCTGTGGGGATTCAGGGAAGAATAGGTCCCCAGTACCTCATGCTTGTCTCCCTGTGGGGATTCAGGGAAGAATAGGTCCCCAGCACCTCATGTCCGTCTCCCCCTAGTGTTGAGAAGTCGCAATATGTTACTTCGCTGAAGGTGTGATGTCATGCATGTGTGTTCTCCTATCTGTTAGTGTGCAGAGTTGCGTCCCTTGCGCACACCATATTGTGGGTTTGAACCTCGATTCCCCCACCAACATCGCCCCCCCCCCCCCCTCCCCCGATTATATAATATCGGCGTTAAACAAAACTCACTCACTCCTATCTTTAAGTTAGCTTTGTGTATACACCCAGCAAGGCTGGATGGGCCTGACTAGTTTTAAGCTTTGTGTATCGTACATCAGTCAGGCTGGATGGGCTTGACTAGTTGTAAGCTTTGTGTATCGTACACCCAGTCAGGCTGGATGGGCTTAACTAGTTGTAAGCTTTGTGTATCGTACACCCAGTCAGGCTGGATAGGCTTGACTAGTTGTAAGCTTTATGTATCGTACACCCAGTCAGGCTGGATGGGCTAGTTGTAATCATACAATCAAAATCTGGCTTTCCTCGGCAGGCGGTGTGAGCATAGACACCGGGTCCGGCACCGCTAACGTCATCGCTGCCGATGTCAGCATCACCAACGGTGTCATCCACGTCATCGACGAAGTTCTCATTCCACCAATGATGTCTTTCCATTTGGACAAATAAACAACACGTTACCACAATCTCATGACAGTGGACTGGCGCCCATCCGGACCTGCAAGTGTGAATGGTCCCACTGTATGCCTGCAGGTTGAGAATATCAGCCATGGATGGATCACTGAGCTGTGTCATCGCCTCAACGTTCTCGGACTCCAGATGGTCATCAATATTCCATATATGGTCATCAATATTCCATATATGGTCATCAATATTCCATATATGGTCTTGCTTGTACTTCTTTGTTGTTCGGGGAGTTTTGAATGTTGAGTGAGTTTATATTCCAATTGTTTTCACCTTTCTATCGTTGTTGTATTTACAATAAAATATTTGTACATCGAAACGTATCATTGTCATCATTAAACTGCTTTAACCGTTGAACTATTGAATATTGCTGACGCTTTCGAACTTTACCGAGAGGCCAGGGAATAACGGTGAGGCTTTGTCTTTTGTGTGTTTGTTTGTCAGCTATATTCCAGCTATTTTTGACGTTGGTCTGTAAATAATCGAGTCTGGACCAGACAATCCAGTTATGATGGCATGAGCATCGATCCACACAACTGGCATGCAATGACATGCACCAACCAAGTCAGCGAGACTGAGCACGTTTTCATCAACGACCCCGAGTGTTTACAAACAAACCCGGGTAAAATAAATTGAAACGACATTTATGAATTTTATCCGTGAACCTTAGCAAACAGACGTAAAATATCTCTTGCTTAGCCTAGTGGATTATTAGCCCCCTTCAGCCTTATGGCTACAGATAGGAGTTAGAGGTTCGATCTCACTGAAATATAAGTAATATTTGTTGTTTGATTTTAAATCATTCTGCACATTTCCTGAGGTTAGAATTGTAATGTGTTGTGTCGATTGTTCTCATATCAAAACTGTGAAACAAGATCCCCGTAAAACATTAGGATGACGTCACATGAGGTTTTGTGAAGATGTCAACGCATCAAATGACAAAAGGATGACGTCACTGCAGGTTTATAAGAACGGATTTTCCAAACTATGGTTTGTTTGCTGCAAACTCGTACCGATGAAATGCAATTAAATGAAAGTTATTCATTTGTCGATACCAACTCGTCACCATAATTTCAGACATTGTCATGAACGATAGACACAGTTGTTAAACATACTCTCATGTAATTGTTGGTGGTTTAATGACTGCTGCTAGAAGGGGGTCGCATTGTAAACTCAACAGCGCAACATTCGCACGTGAAATTCGCCCGTGTTTTGGCAAACTGCTTCTGTCTTTCCTGTAAAAAATCTTGCCAAATTAAAATTTTAAATCAGAAGCGTATCTTTCTCTGGTATACATACGGAATATATACTCAACAACAAAAGTTCCTGTGACACCAATATTTTAGTGTACTTTTCAAACAAGTAAAGTTTGGTTTTCAATATTGTAGTACATATATGGAATCAAGTCGCGAAAACGCAACTGCTACAGTCAAGCATGCATTTGAATTTTGACCCCAGTTTGACCTTTGTTGCCCCTTCCCCAAAATGCCCGGGATTTTCAACCGGGCAGCCCAAGTCAAAATTGTTCAGTATACATCAGGAAACTCAAAATCACTTTCAAACCTTTGTTTCCATGATTTGGTCACGGGACCTACAGGTTGGTCTTCTAGTAATATTTATGAAAACACGCATTTGGTAAAAAACATATCTTTGCATTAAATCTTATTCAATGTCACAGGAACTTTTGTTGTTCAGGATACAATGAGAAGCTGTCAAATATTCTCAAAGCAATATTAGTGATGTTCTTGGTATTGTTATTCAACTAATTTAAAATAGAAATACCGATATATTTGTTTGTTAGTTTGTTGTTTGCCGCCGCAAATAACGATATAAATAGAACTAGCTCAATATACCATTCAATACGGTATATATACGTACATGATGAAAGTCACAGACAATGTGAAAACAGTGTGTAATCCATTCCACTGTAATCTTTAACGGTCTGGTCGATTCCGCTCTAATACTTGGAGAGATCCTAAGCAATAAAAAATGTACAAGTTAGTGTTACATTGTGTGCTGATGCACATCAACCATTATTGTTTTGTAAATCCAGACGACCTCGCTGTTAGGTTGTGATCTTCATCTAGATGTGTATGTGCTGACGTCAAGTGTTTCTGTAATGTGCTGACGTCAAGTGTTTGTGTGAAGTGCTGAGGTCAGGTGTTGCGTTTATGTGCTGACGTCAGGGATTTGTGTGAAGTGCTGAGGTCAGGTGTTTCTATGATGTGCTGACGTCAGGTGTTTCTGTGATGTGCTGAGGTCAGGTGTTTCGTTCATGTGCTGACGTCAGAATGTATTTGCGATGTGCTGACGTCAAAACAATTTGAGAGACAACGTTGCTGGCAACCATGTTTAACTAGTTCCAGCCTGAGGTAACCAGTGTTGATCAAGGATAACTTCGTGCGATACCCGAAATAAAACGCACACATAGATGTAAAACAAAATGGCTGCAACGAGGAGAAAAAACGGCCATGTTTATTGCTATCACACAACTGTGAGAGGTGAACAAGTGTTTCACTGCGCGACCAAGCTGCCATTGTACCTAATGCATTAATTTAATGCATGTACAACGACAGGAAAGTTCTAAATAACGTTTAGTTGAGGTGAAATGGGGTTTAACGTTGTGTTCAAGATTGTTTCACTCACACAGAGACGTGCATGAACGTGTGTGTGGTGTGTGTGTGTGTGTGTGGTGTGTGTGTGCCGATTCTATAGTGCTAGCCCACAGTTTAACATGAATACCCCACACAGACACAGTATACTGATCCCGAGCCGACCAGTCCTTGTTTCAGGCCCTAAATGCCGAGCGCCAGGCATGGTAACAAAAAGTACCAACCTGTAACGTATTTTGGTATGACGGGGATCGAACCCCCAATCTTCGGCTATCCGGACAGACGCTGTACCACTAGACCACAGACATGCAAAATTATCATCAAAGTTGTAGTATTGATTCAAAAGTATTTGCACCTACAATCGAAAGCTTTATATCCATGCTGCACATCAGAATAGATATATACTACCAATACATAGTTAACCATATTTAGTAAAAGGCCTATATTTATCACGGAATCAATAACTAAAACCAATTGTTTTTAACCATGACGTCACGTTCAGGCTGCTACACAGAGTACCACACCCCGAGGTAGATATGGGCATCTTAGGTCACCCGAAGTATGACGTCATTGATTGAACGAGTACAATTATTGGTCAGCCAAGGTTCTTCTTGGATTATACTTGGGTAATACTCTCTCTCTCTCTCCCTCCCTCTCCCTCTCCCTCTCGATCGAGAGAGAGAGAATTTAACAAACAAAGAGTGCGTAAGTGAATGAGAATGGTTTTACGCCGCTTTTAGCAATATTCCCATGTACCCATGTCGGGAATCGAACCCGCGTCTTCGGCGTGGCGAGCGAACGCTTTAACCACTAGGCTACCCGACCGCCCCTAACAAACGAAGAATCATGTTGACAAGAACAAATAAAGGAATGCAGATTTTATTTGAAACTTAAAGATGGTCTCTGGTATTAACAATTTCCATGGACGCATCTTTCGAGTGTGCTGTCGAACTTGGTTTTCTTCGGACAGGTTCTCTCTATCCTAGTGCCATGAGAGCACGCGTAGTACTTCCGGCAGTCGGAGCCATGCGCGAACACCCGGAAACCTTTCCCTGCACATGCGCTGTCGGGAGTTGTCGCCAACTGGATACATCCGGGTCGTGCAATGTCAAACCATGTTCCTGGTGCGCAATCGTGTAAGAATGCTACGCTGTTACTGCAGTGGTAGTAACGTGCAGGATTTGTAGCGTGGGTGATAAAAGTGTTCTTTCCTTTGGGGCACCTGCCTGGAAGTAAGAAAGGGGTTAATTATCATAAAAATTGCTTTGAAATGGTATTAATGATTAGAGAGAAGTCTTCTTTAAAAAGTGGAACTATTTCTTTAGATTGTTGCGTCCGGGCTCAACGCAATCCGACTTATCACTTCAATCCAGCACTGGAAGAACTAGTTTCACTATTCCATGTGACTATCACACCACACAACACATTCTGGCAATATCAAAACGTGTACCTAACTCATTTACCCAGAGTAAAAAAAAGTTTCTCTAAATCAGTCGGTATGTGTATGAACCTTCCGCGGAGGAATCTGTTGACGTCACGCAATGTCACACTACGTCCGAGGCAAGTGACGGAATAAGCCGAGTTGACCCGAATTGTCGCAATGACAAACGTCCTCGGCAGCACCTGGAGAACTCCATATTGGAACTCGTGCACGTGACAGTCACATGGCAAACTGCCAGGAACCAAATATGACTGTTTTCAGTAGTAGCGTTCCTAAACTGTCTTCATGTTATACGACCTACATGCGGCGGGATCTGGTGTGACAGGGATGAAATCATGCAATACAGCTTCTACATTGGTTTTAGGTAAGCGGCGGAAGTATCCGAATGGACCCGAGTGTGTTTGACGTATTCTCTGACTGGGCTCTCGTCTATATAAACAAGTAGACATGAGGTGGCCGATGTATCGTAGGCTGCGATTGGACTACATTAAACATTGATTGGACCTCGGTATGAAATGAAAGGAAAACGCGGATATATAGAAATTTGTTTGTGGAGTAAAACTGCTCTCGCGAGAATTCACACCAGAAGAGAAATGTGTGATAATTGTTGTTGCCTAAATCAAGAGGTTTGGACATACATCCATGTTTATTTACAAATGTAATTAAGGTGGCTACGCATGCGCACCTATGACCGGATATTAGTACAGATTTGGTTGTGGTTTAGTTTATTGGTCAGAAAGTAATAGAAGCGAACGTAAAATGGTACATCGCATTAAGCATTAAACATGGCTGTGCTTTTAATATTACTTTTCATAGCCGATGCAGACCTTACTCGTTTGAAGTTCGACAAAACGCAAGTTTAGATCGACGCGGTTGATACCTGTCCAGGTTCTATGCTCAACTACTTGGAGAACGGATGTTCCGATTTCACATTTGACCAAAATGAAATCAAATATTTCGTCTCTCCCACCGGCATTTCTGTTAAGAGGTAAATCTAAAAAAAGCCTGTTTTTTATTTCGACACCAACCTTTTTAGGTAAACCAATTAATCAATAGAACTAGGGGTCAAAGGACAAAACATTACATCGGTAAATTGAGATTTCAAGCCGATTCTACGTAATTAAATTCTGAATAACATGTGTTTGTCAGAGTCCAAAACATACAAATTTTTTGTTCTGTCAAAATATCTGAATATTAAGACCATACAAGGCCTACAGAGAAACGCTTCTGTCTGATCGTACATCTTCTTGCGAGACTAAGTCTACCAATCCCTCAAGCCTGAATCCCCCGTACTTACTTCCACAGAGGTCGGTGCCGCAGGAGATGGTCCTGTTCTGGTAGGAGACCCCGGGACAGTAAGCTCCCCCGTGGGTGGGTCTGGGGTTGGTACACGACCTGGTGTGATCTTGGTCCTTGGTCCCGCCCCCGCACAGGACACTGCATTCGTCTATGTCTCTCCACGGCGTCCAGCCGGACCAGCCGCCATTTTCTAAAACAACGCATTTGATACAATGTAGATATCAGTCTTAATGTAAGATCAGTATATGTCCATACTTATGTTGTTCCCCACCCCCTTCCCCTTGGATATTTCAGGGGGCGGTATCGGTTCCTAGAACCAATGCTTTTCCTGTGGGGACCCGTGAAGATCCGGGGTAGAATAGGTCTCCAGCAACCCATGCTTGCCGTAAAAGGCGACTATGCTTGTCGTAAGAGGCGACTGACGGGATCGGGTGGTCAGGCTCGCTGACTTGGTTTGATGCATGTCATCGTATCGCAATGGCGTGGATCGATGAATCGATGCTCATGATTTCAATAACTCGAGTGTGTGGTCCAGATTGATCAATTACAGGCTGTCGTGATACAGCTGACCTATTCCTGACCGCGACGTCAGTATCTAACAGTACAGGCGGTGCATGCTCTGCGTCCCCCATCCCTCGTCAGTACATACGGCTTCTAGGCGACACGATGACGGGTGTCCCTTGTACGTATGCTGATGGAAACAGAATGTTTATAACTCACGGAAGCCAAATAAGCCCTACTCCTTACTTGAGCTTTGTGCGAAGCCTAACCTACCCTGACATTGAAGCAATGTGTGGAGTAAATAGCCGAAGTGATGTTGAATGGACCTAACATCACTTTAAACACCATGACATTTATATCAGAGCGACCCATAAAGATCCGGGGTAGAATAGGTCTCCAGCAACCCATGCTTGTCATAAAAGGCGACTATATTTGTCGTAAGAGGCGACTGACGAGATCGGGTGGTCAGGCTCGCTGATTTGGCTGATTCATGTCATCGTATCCCAATAGCGTAGATCGATGCTCATGATATCAATCACTGGATTGTCTGGCCCAGACTCGATTATTTACAGACCGCCGTCATATAAATGGAAAATTGCTGAGTGCGGCGTTAAACAACAAACAAACAAAAATTATATCAGGCCAAATCAGCTTAATGTGGGAGGAAGTCCCGACGTTATGCCAACCAACAACGTTTTCCACGTGCCAGCGGGCAAAACACAGTAAGACGAATCAGGCACATCTGTGAGTCGATCTTACGATCAGTAGATCCTGGCACAGCAAAGGGACGAGACAATGCACAGACAATCGCGGAGCATTGGACCACGTGTCCACTTGTGCCCGCCACATTTTATGACATGCATTGATTATTAAAGTGATAAACGTGATGTTCTGTTAATATACCCACGTGCTTGGATCCTGTAGCAGGTGGAGTATCTACAAAGGAACACAGCTTGTAAATCTATGAACAGATTGATAGACATTGAGGGTAAATGATTAGTTTCAGGTTCAGATGATGGTTCAAATAGTTCAATAAAAAATATACACAAAGAAAAAGTTACGCACACCCCTATTTCTGAACCATGACAAATGGCAAAAATTCATGGCATGGGATGACTGCCCACAGGAGCTGGGCGATACCAATGTTATCGGATAGAACAAACATTTGACAACAAATAAAGAAGATATTGGTGAGTTGTGATTGAAATTTACTGACAAAAACATCATGGTAACACAGGTACTGTTTTTGACCTAAGACAATACCTAAAAAAAGTATGGAGCTGCAGGATTAAGTAAGCGAGTTGCGTTTCATGTGAAAATGTTCCTTCACGTCTCTTCTTGATAAGACACGTGAAACAGATCAGTAGCGGGTGTAACCGCCACGTGCCCGGATGACGCATTCCACCCTACGTCGCATGCCTTCAGTCAGACGTTGGATCTGTTGATGGGTCAACAACTACCACTCCTGATGCAATGCTGCTTCCAATTGGCGTACATCTTGTACAGGAGGATCTCGTGCCTGTATACGCCCCAGAATATCCCAAACATTTTCAAGGGGGTACACATCTGGTCTCATTGCTGGCCATGGTAGAGTCGTTACTGCATTGGCCCTCATGTAATCCACGACTGCATGCGAACGATGAGGCCTGGCATTGTCATCCATGTACTGAGGTCGAGTGGCAAGAGGGTGGTTGTCAAAATGAGGAACGACGACTGGCCTCAAAACGTCCCGGATGTACTGAGCCCCTTTTAAGTTGCCCCTTTTGGTGACCAAATACAACCTGCAATCATGAGAGATACACCCCCAAACCATTACCGAGCTCCCGCCGTATGCAACAGTCGGTTTAATGTTCCTGGGGGTGTAGGCCGTGATCCGGTGCCTCCAAACTCTCGTTCTTCCATCAGTGACGTGGAGCAGAAAGCGACTTTCGTCTGACCAATGGATCCGTCGCCAAGTTCTCAGATTCCAGTTCTGCCTAGCAAAACACCATGCAAAACGAACAGCTTTGTGGGGATCTCTCAACAAGGGACGCTTTATGACTCGTCTAGCCCTCAGTCCTGCTGCTTTCAGCCGGTTCCTGACGGTTCTGGTGCTGAAACGACGATTGGGCAACCACAGCTGTTTCAGACCAGTACTTGTTAAAGATTGTTCTCGGCGTATGAGACGAAGATGGCCCCTGTCTTCTCGATGTGTCGTCACAGGAGGTCTTCCGGATCTGGGTCGGCCCTGTACATCACCGGTCTGAGCATGTTTCTCGACTAAACGGCTTACGACACTGTGATGATACCCCCAATTCCGACCAATGGCATTACAAGACATTCCTGCGTTATGCATGCCGATTATTTGCCATCTTGTCGCGTTTGATAATCGCCGTCGTGCCATGGTCACTCAATGTCATGGAATAACTGTTTAAAACCGAGCTTAAGAAAGCAATTGTAACGTTTGGATATACTGCTTTCAAAGATACTCGAGGGTAGCATGAAGCACGTGAGCTTTCGTCACGCATGACTGATTGCATCATCTCGAGAAAACATAATTCTTCCCGTAATTATATCTTTCATGACTGTTACAAATATTGGGACCAAACAATAATGAAATATATTGGGGTGTGCTTAACTTTTTCTTTGTGTATATAAACGCGACAAAAACCTTTTCATAACCACTAAAAAACTCCTCTAAAGCAGAGTCGATTGTACGATTCAGACTGTATAATGTGTTTATGAATCACTATCAAATGATAAAGACACCAGGTGTTCGCGAAAAAGGTGAACGCAACCAGAACGACATGTCTTGTTTCCCCAGCCGTGATGTTGCTTGGGTTTGGCTGCGGGGAATCTCATTTATTTACACTCAATGAAAACGATAATTCTCACATCTCCGTGAGCGGTAGGGTAGCCTGGTGTAAAACGCGATCTCTCGCCACGTCGAAAGGCCAAGTTTGAGTCCCAATATTGGTTCTGAACGTGAATCGCACACCTGGTAACCCACGCCGGGATATTGCTGGAATGTTACCAACATGGGCATAGACCTCCACTCACTCACTCATCACTCATCACTCATCACTCATCGCACACCTGGTAACCCACGACGGGATATTGCTGGAATGTTACCAACATGGGCATAGACCTCCACTCACTCACTCATCACTCATCACTCATCGCACACCTGGTAACCCACGACGGGATATTGCTGGAATGTTACCAACATGGGCATAGACCTCCACTCACTCACTCATCGCTCATCGCACATTCATTCTAACATTCACTCGTTTTGTTGATCGACTGGTTATTTTGACGAATAGCTGCAATACCGGCAAACTTTACTCATTCACTGACGGTGATATTTTGTTTCCAGCTTCCGGACACTTTAATGTGTTCACTGTCATTGGACAGAGAATTTGTTTTTTTATATTATATTGAGATGTTGAGGGTTTCAATTTAAAGTTCATAGGAAACTGTAACAACGGAAGAGGACTCCACTCCACTCCACTCCACTCCACTCCACTCCACTCCACTCCACTCCACTCCACTCCACTCCACACCACTCCACTCCACTCCACTCCACTCCACTCCACTCCACTCCACTCCACTCCACATAGGACTTACAAAGCATTTTCAAGCTCGTCTTAAGTTTACTACATGCTACTTGGAGAATGAAGAGCATGAGAGAAGCATGACCACAGGACTACTAACGTGCGCATGCGCCTTGACCTTATGATATTACGTATGTGCACGGACGCCTAAAACGCGAGAACGCGAGATCGCGAGAAAATGAGATGTCACATTCTCGCGTTCTAGCGTTTTCGTGTTTTTGTGGCTTAATTTGACAGGTCGCGATTGCGAGAATGCGAGATTTTACATCAAGCCCAAATGTCGCATTCTCGACTTTTGACAAAAAAGTGCTATGTACCGAAAACATGAGAATGCGAGATCGAGAGAACGCGTGATTTCGGCCATATTTCGCGTTCTTGCGATCTCGCATTCTCGTATTTTGGGCATATTTAGCTCGATTCCAAAAGTCGAGATCGCGAGAATGCGCGATCGCTAGAATGTCCCTTACAGTATTCCATAGGATAGTCATAGTTCAGAAATGAGTTTAACAGATAAACAAGAGTAGTCTACAAACAAGGCATTGTTGGTGCATATCACGCGTGCACTGAAAGTGTGTCTGGGTTGCCTCCCTTGCCGTGAGGTAACCGTCGTCACAGACAATGTAATGCGCGGGGAGAAAAAAAAGCAGGAAGGATTGAAATGACTCACCTTCTCCAGGAATTTCTGCGACCACATCTGTAGGACACGCTGGAACAAAGACGGGAGGATAGCGTGTAAGAAATAGGGATGGCTGAGATATTCTTATCATCAAGTGAACACATTCACTATAGAAAGGCGTCAGTTTTTGCGGTATGTTCCTATAGACAAACGTTACAAATGTAAGAATAGAATAAATAGACTACACTGAATATGCCATGTAATCATGTAATACATGCAAATTAGATTCATCAAAAACACAACATCGCATATCTGACATATATTTTCAACGCGAAAATGTCCCTGACAGTATTTAAAACTTCCATTAATTATACCAACGTTTGAATCTATATACACACACATGTACATTCACGTTCACTATTTGTATCATTTACTTAATCACTGAAAAATGTTGACATTATTTAAAGTAAATTACAGAAATATACTTTACTCACACAATCGCCGACGTGTCATGCAGCAGGCAGGTAAACGCAACAACAGCAAATGCTAGACTCAACAACATCGTCGACTGTGATGTTTGGTTGGGGTGAACCAATTCACTGTATTTAAAAGCCAAAGTCACGTGTTTCGCACGTCGGGGCAGATGTCAGTCGCTCTAGCCGTCGTCACTGTTCCAACACCTTGGTGGGGTGGTTTACGTAATTGTACCTGGAAAGCAATTAAGATAATAATCATCCAGGTACATTTGATACCTGGCCGCCCCGTGAGCGTGTGTACTATACAGTGTAGTATTTCATGGGGCATATTTTAACCAGTACACAAGGATACAAAGAACGAAGAAGCTGTCATTCACGAAAACGTGTCATGTATTTATATGTTATCACTTTGTTTCCATACAAGAATACGACTGGATACAGGAACAAATTGTTTGAAATCTGTGTTTTAAACATTAAACATTCACAGCGGATTGGGTACAAGTGCCCAACGTAGGACACTCTCTCCATAATGTTTACAGTGAGTGAGTGAATGAGTTTGGTTTTACGCCGCTTTTAGCAATATTCCAGCAATATCACGGCGGGGGACACCAGAAATGGGCTTCACACATTGTACCGGTGTTGGGAATCGAACCCGGGTCTTCGGCGTGACGAGCGAACGCTTTAACCACTAGGCTACCCGACCGCCCCCCCCCCCCCCATAATGTTTACAACGTTCAATAATGATGTGAACAGACAGACGGATAAGCGGGTAGTGATAATACAAATAAGACGTGTGTAAGTTGTGACAAAGTTGTGACAAAGTATTGACACTGAATATACACTCATTATTACTTACTGATATCTCTGAAATGTCACACAAAATTAATTTGATATCAAAAGGAAATTTGATTATAACAACATTATCAAACTTGTTATCAATTTATTACATTGGCGAGCATATAATTAACATGACAAAAGTAATGTGAGTTTATTCCCTGTGAATACCTATTCTGTAATAATTGTAATGTAATTGGCTACACTCCTCCCAAACTGCACATGTATATTCAAAAGGTATAATAAAAACTGTATACATCTCATTCAGTGTATTTATAATTATTTAACCTTTTCTCATCGTACAAATCTATTAAGGTTATGATCTGTAGATGAAGTGAAAAGAACCTAATAATGAAAACGGTTGTTTGGGCTCGTCTGGTGAAAGGGGTAGTGGTAAGTGGTGCGTGTGTCCCACAGAGGAAAGTTATCAACGATAGCATCACTGATGACCATGTCTGTTGCACCACACCCACACACGGGTACATGGTCACAGCGCGACACAAGCCATGGAAGCAGAGCTGGAGGGGAGGAACAGATGGAGGTAGATGTGGCGACGTCTGGAGAGAGGGGCTGTCAGGACTCACGTGAAAGAGGCCAGAGACGGAGGCTGCTTGAGGTCGGCAAGGAGACAATTCACAAGTGTAGCTGCTGCATTGGAGAATGTTCTGCGACCTCAGGACTTGAGTTTCTTCACAGGCGCTGTAAGAGGGTGTTGATGCTCTTCTGGGTGGAATGTATGGGTTGATGAGCTCCAAGAGGTAGTCGGGGACATTTCCAGTCCGGCATTGAGCAAACATTGAGAATTATTTCTATTTTATCCTGGCCTTTACGGTAGTCAACGTAAGGCTTTCAGAACTGGTGGGATATGTTGATGTTCGGGCGTTAAAGATATGATATGGACTGCAGTGTTTGCAGTATGTGGGTCTGTTCTTGGCTGAGGCTAAACGAGAGGCTATTAGCCCAGCCTTGAGAAAACAACACTCCGAACAAGTGCTTTGTATCTTGTGTTATGAGATGATGTTATATAGAATGTCATGTGAGCGAGATACAATGTCAATTATGTCACGGGAATAAGATACAATGTCATGGGAACGAGATACAATGTCTGGGTAACGAGATACAATGTCATGGGAAGGAAATACGATATCATGGGAAGGAAATACAATGTCGTGGGAAGGAAATACAATGTCATGGGAAGGAAATACAATGTCATGGGAAGGAAATACAATGTTATGGGAAGGAGATACAATGTCTTGGGAAGGAAATACAATGTTATGGGAAGGAGATACAATGTCTTGGGAAGGAAATACAATGTTATGGGAAGGAGATACAATGTCTTGGGAAGGAAATACAATGTCTTGGGAAGGAAATACAATGTTGTGGGAAGGAAATACAATGTCATGGGAAGGAAATACAATGTCATGGGAAGGAAATACAATGTCTTGGGAAGGAAATACAATGTTGTGGGAAAGAGATACAATGTTATGGGAAGGAAATACAATGTCATGGGAAGGAAATACAATGTTATGGGAAGGAGATACAATTTCTTGGGAAGGAAATACAATGTTATGGGAAGGAGATACAATGTCTTGGGAAGGAAATACAATGTTATGGGAAGGAGATACAATGTCGTGGGAAGGAAATACAATGTTATGGGAAGGAGATACAATGTCTTGGGAAGGAAATACAATGTTGTGGGAAGAAAATACAATGCCATGGGAAGGAAATACAATGTCATGGGAAGGAAATACAATGTTATGGGAAGGAGATACAATGTCTTGGGAAGGAAATACAATGTTATGGGAAGGAGATACAATGTCTGGGAAGGAAATACAATGTCTTGGGAAGGAAATACAATGTTGTGGGAAGGAGATACAATGTCTTGGGAAGGAAATACAATGTCTTGGGAAGGAAATACAATGTTATGGGAAGGAGATACAATGTCTTGGGAAGGAAATACAATGTTATGGGAAGGAGATACAATGTCTTGGGAAGGAAATACAATGTTATGGGAAGGAGATACAATGTCTTGGGAAGGAAATACAATGTCTTGGGAAGGAAATACAATGTTGTGGGAAGGAGATACAATGTCTTGGGAAGGAAATACAATGTCTTGGGAAGGAAATACAATGTCTTGGGAAGGAGATACAATTTCATGGGAACAAGATACAATGTCAGGGTAACGAGATACAATGTCAGGGTAACGAGATACAATGTCATGGGAAGGAGATACAATGTCATGGGAAGGAGGTACAATGTCATGGGAAGGAGATACAATGTCAGGGTAACGAGATACAATGTCGTGGGAAGGAAATACAATGTCATGGGAACGAGATACAATGTCAGTGTAACGAGATACAATGTCGTGGGAAGGAAATACAATGTCGTGGGAAGGAGATACAATTTTATGGGAAGGAGATACAATGTCATGGGAACGAGATACAATGTCGTGGGAAGAAAACACAATGTCTAGGGAAGGAGATACAATGTCATGGGAACGAGATACAATGTCGTGGGAACGAGATACAATGACAGGGTAACAAGATACAATGTCTTGGGAACGATACATAATATCATTGGAACGAGATACAATGTCATGGGAACGAGATGTAATGTCAAGGGAACGAGCTTACACCTTTCGCGAACATCTGGTGTCATCCCGTCAGGGATTTCTTCTTACATGAGGGTGTCATAAATGTCCCACAATACATACAAATACGAATACACATACACAAGACACATGGCTAGACACAACATGGAACATACACGATTGAGAGCATATAAAGTTTTCAAAGTATACGAAACAAGTGATATTGGGTAATAGAGGCTTGAAAATACATTTCACATTTGTTTCAAAGTGATATGATAACTGGAATAAAAGAGATTTAGATTTTATCGTTTAGATTTAACTTTCGGAATGGAATATCTTCGTCCAGATAGTAAAACAGAATAACGAGAGTCAGATGGGTCGTCTGAATTCTCACAGGGTTCTCACATTCACATCGGGTATTCTCTCCTCCTAATCTCACACTTTTCTTCAGTCTGTTCTTGTTTGGAAGTGAGAGGCCACCGTGCCAACATAGTAGTCGAAGTGTTCGCCCATTACGCCGGGGATCCTGTTTCGATTCCCCACGTGGGGACAACGTGTCTCTCGCCGTCACATGCAGTAGTGGTAAAAGCGGTCTAAGATCCCATTCTCTTACTCAGTCGCTCACTCACTCAAAACGATTAAACGAAAACTCGATTATTGGCAATCCTGTGCTTCAGCAATCTCTTATCATGTTCCGCCCTGACCAAGTTTGCGGTTTTCAAAATCAGATCAACAGAGTGATCAATCCAATGTATTGTATATCGTTGACCAGTGTTAAACCCATTCACGAAAAAGACTGTTGTGAAGCAAGTAATTCCACGTACGTGTTAATATCATATGGGCTGCAGTTTAAACAGAATTAGACGTTTTGTTTTCCTATTAAACCAACTACTGTATGCCGGATAATATGCCAGAAATATTGAGCAACTTATTCTATTTCATTTTATGTCGACTATGAAGTCTAATTTATTAACAATAAAGTGACAAACCCCTTTCCATATTCACAAGAAATCTCTACCAAAACGATTGAACGATTCCGACTATATCATGAGCATGTGTATGTGAATCACTATCAAATAGTGCTGATATCAGTTGAGCGTATCCTGCCCCACCGATGGCACCCGTCACAAACACACGCAAACACAAGTCAACTATTCACCTGATAAAACACGGGAACATATGGTACAAGTCAAACTAAGGAACTGTTTCAGATGCTTCACATTTGGAAATGTCCTCCACGTGTCTACCATAAAACTTCTTGAAAACTTTACTGGGGCCTTAAAAGTTTCAACCTTTATCAAACGTCGCAAGACTCCCTTCATAATCTTCATGGGAAAAGACATTTCTCGATTGTACCTCACAAGTTGTAAAATGTAGACACCAAGGCTGGAATACAGGACTATTGCTCGACATAAAGGGAAAATGTACGATTTGAAAGTTGATGTCATCCCTCGTCATACAGTCTTGTAACAAAAAAACCCATAAAATTTGAATTTGAAAAGTGTGGCCTTGCTGAAAACAAACCTGCATTGCAGCGAGCCTGAAACCTAGTCCGCTCCGTGGCGAGGCAATAAATCAAAGCTGTCCGAGGCGACGTCAACATGTGTTGTCTGATGTTCACGACGGGGTCAGCAACCTCACCTCATCACACTTCCATCACGCCCGTGTGTTACAGGTTTACCTATTAACTGTTCCACCTGTTGCCAATCACCCTCTTTCACTCTGACACCAACATCGCTGAATGGTTGGCCAGATATTTTCTATTTTTCAAAATTTCACAAATGCGTTACAAAAATAACATTTCGTCTATTAACAAACTCCATTTTAAAGAAACTCCAAAATTTAAAAAGCAGATTCCGACTATATCACGAGCATGTGTTTATGAATCACAATCAAATGGGGATGATTCCAGGTGTTCGCTGAAAGCTGAGCGTATCCTGCAAAAAATCTGTGCAAGACCAATTCCACCCCACACCATGATGCACGGACCACCCCAAGAGTCTCTCTCAACAACACAAGCATCCGAATAACGTTCCCAACGGCGTCGCAAGACTCTCTCTCTCTCTCTCTCTCTCTCTCTCTCTCTCTCTCTCTCTCTCTCTCTCTCTCTCTCTCTCTCTCCCTCTGTGCCATCTGCTGTTGAGATACAATAACGGGTCTCGTCTGAGAAGAGGACTCTTCTCCACTGCTGGTCGCGCCAATGCTGGTGCTGTGCTGCTCACTGAAGGCGGTCCCGACGATGAAGCGGGGTCAGAATGGGTCCTCGGTGTGGCCTGTGAAAGTTGAGGTGTCTGCTCGTCAATCGTCGACGTACAGTGTCCGCTTTAATGTGTCGCTGGTGGTGTCCCCATGGTCTGTCGAGCAGTTTCCGCAGCAATAACAAAGCGATCTTGAAGATGCTGTCGCACAATCTGACGATCCTGACGTCGGGTGGTGACCCTTGGTCTTCCACTACGTGGTCGGTCATCTGTAGTGTTGGTGGTCTGGTACCGTTCCTGGAGCCTGTATATGGTCCTTACGTGGACTTTAAATGCATTGGCTACTTGCGAGGCGGCTTGTCCAGCTTACAATCGTCCAAGGGTATGCTGTCGCAGATTTCTTGTCAATCTTGGCATGTGGTAGCAATTCAATAACGAATGAATGTTATCCGATCTGTGTGGATTTTTATAGGGCAAGAAATAGGGGAACGCATGTGTATATCAATTTGCGGGTTACCATCGGGTTACCATGGCCGTTGCCGTGATGCTTTTGGGCGATCGGTTTTATTGTCATCTATTTTGAGTTTTTTATCATCAAATTTCAATTTTCCGGACAAGATGATGTTAAAATTTAGAAATTTTGACAAAAATTTGACAGATATTTAAGTGACAACTTTTCATGCCATGTTACTTGGGGTAACGTTTTGGGTTTTTTTGCGGTTCAGAATATATGCAAAATACATAGTCGGAAGTTCGGTTCCAATATACCAGAACCATATACCAGTGCCCGTGGGTTGAAAAAAACCCAGAAAATATCTTAGGCCTGTATCACTTCTGACTTTACTCATACATGACGTTGAAACGCTGTGAGATAACTGAAAAACTATTTTTAGCATATCTAAGTCCAACGCTCTGGCCATAAGAGCCATCACTTGGTGCCATCCATCTTCCCGAGGCAAGCCTGTCTACTTGCCTGTATCAAAGCCTAGTTTCTCCCCGAGGCAAGCGTATCCACTAGCCTGTATCAAAGCCTAGTTTCTCCCCGAGGCAAGCGTATCCACTAGCCTGTATCAAAGCCTAGTTTCTACCATCTTCCCGAGGCAAGCGTGTCCACTAGCCTGTATCAAAGCCTAGTTTCTACCATCTTCCCGAGGCAAGCGTGTCCACTAGCCTGTATCAAAGCCTAGTTTCTACCATCTTCCCGAGGCAAGCGTGTCCACTAGCCTGTATCAAAGCCTAGTTTCTACCATCTTCCCGAGGCAAGCGTGTCCACTTGCCTGTATCAAAGCCTAGTTTCTACCATCTTCCCGAGGCAAGCGTGTCCACTAACCTGTATCAAAGCCTAGTTTCTACCATCTTCCCGAAGCAAGCGTGTCCACTAGCCTGTATCAAAGCCTAGTTTCTACCATCTTCCCGAGGCAAGCGTATCCACTAGCCTGTATCAAAGCCTAGTTTCTACCATCTACCCGAGACAAGCGTGTCCACTTGCCTAGATCAAAGCCTAGTTTCTACCATCTTCCCGAGGCAAGCGTGTCCACTAACCTGTATCAAAGCCTAGTTTCTACCATCTTCCCGAGGCAAGCGTGTCCACTTGCCTGTATCAAAGCCTAGTTTCTACCATCTTCCCGAGGCAAGCGTGTCCACTAACCTGTATCAAAGCCTAGTTTCTACCATCTTCCCGAGGCAAGCGTGTCCACTAGCCTGTATCAAAGCCTACTTTCTACCCTTGCCATCCAAGCGGGTCCACTAGCCTGTATCAAAGCCTACTTTCTACCCTTGCCAAATCAAGGCCACTTTTCTTGGCTCGACCCTGGCGCCACCTCACGTAGATCACGAGTTGTGCCCCTTGTAATGAAAACGCGATATCCAAACAGATCGCTGTTCTTATCTCCCATAGCTTCACGGCGACTACCATAGGGGACGACCTAGTCGATCAGATAACGAAAACATTCGCGATTCCATCCCTGACACATAAACATAGGCAATCGTTGGGGGTTTAAAAGATGAAAAACACATATTCGTGTCAACAAAGACATGCAGCGGTTAATCACTTTCATACGAAAGTTTACCAGTCGTGGATGTTGATTGTTTTAAACGTTCACTGATTGGACTATCGATATGTTGGATTCGAACTCACACTGCAAGAGTGAGGCACCTAATCCCCAGCACACAAAGTCACCGATCTAACCGACTCAGCCACCGAGACTTTTACAAACATGAAAGTCCGACAACTGGTAGTCTAGATCCAATCTAGTGCCAATTGTGTTCATCGTCATCAACAAAGAATACCGAAACACATTGATGCGGGCAGAAATATGCTGCCTGGCTGTGTTTGTGTTCAACTGCGGCATGTAAGCATGGAAAGTGTTGTACTTAATGCTCACAAACTGTTAAAGTGTATTGTACATCCAACCACTGTATTTCTCGCCGAGCCTGGGTTATTTACAGGACGCCATCATAAAAAAAGGCAAACTGTCTGAAACGTAAATGATCCGATGAAAAAAATCCTAAAGTTCGAGTCACACATATCTATCACAGCATGTAACGAGGTAGGTGAGGTTCTCGGATATCGCGGATTGTAATCTATAAATGATATCTGATAGTCCGATGCGTTATGCCCATGGAACAGATGACGCTGCAATCACTGATGTTAGCGGCACTGTTATCATGTTGTCCATCTCATGTCAAATGTCAGAAAACCTGACACTTTATGCTTCAGATCAATAGACTGAAGTTAGGAGGTGTTTTTCCTAGTTTGTTTCGAATCAGGTATGATGGCCATCACGTCCGGACGTCCTATCCCATTTGCGATGCGGGGCAGCGCGAGGCGAGGCGAAGTGATGGGAGACGATGCGATGCGATGCGATGCGATGCGATGCGAAGAGATGCGATATGATGCGATGCGATGCGATGCGAAGAGATGCGATGCGATGCGATGCGATGTGATGCGATGCGATGCGATGCGATGCGATGCGAGGCGAGGCGAGGCGAGGCGAGGCGAGGCGAGGCGAGGCGAGGCGAGGCCAAGCGATGCGAAGCGATGCGAGGCGAGGCGAGGAGATACATGATGCTGCGATATGATGCATGATTTTGCGATGAGCGATACGATCACGATGTTGCGATGCGATATGACGATGCACAATAGTAAATGTTTTTGCAAACCCTGGACATATCAATAACTCCAACCATACCAACTGACTGGACGTTTAGTTTTGATATAACTGTGTTAATTCCCTACTGTGCTCACGTGTTTTCCTCGCACACTTCTATATCTTTATATGGGCATGTCAGTGAACAGTTTGAGAACCCCCACACAAAAATTCAGACACGCACATCATACACACATACATACACTCACATCCAACGCACATCATACACACACGCAAATCATACACACACACATACACTCACATCACACGCACATCGTACACACATGCACGCGCGCGACAACACACGTACACATACACGCATAAACACACATCACATACACACACGCTCTTCATACACACACACACACACATACACTCACATCACACACACATAATTAACACACAGACTCGCGCGCACACACGCACGCACATCACACACACACATACACGCATATCATACACACAACCATCATGCCCGCACACACACATCATCCACACACACACATCATCCACACACACACACACGCATCATCCACACACACACACACATATGATACACACACGCACATACATCATACATACACATGTACACGCACACACACATCATACACACATGATACACATACATACACACGCATCATACACACACACATGCCCGCACACACATATCTCACACACACACACACACACACACACACACACACACACACACACACACACACACACACACACACACACACACACACACACACACACACACGCCCGCACACACATATCTCTCTCACACACACACACACACACACACACACACACACACACACACACACACACACACACACACACACACACACACACACACACACACACACACACACACACACACTATGTTCACTATAATTCTTGGTTCGAACCCAAATTCTCCTTGAAAATGTTTCTGGGTTTGTCAGCATCATGCCCGTGCTAGAGCGTCTCACCTTAATGATAACATCTAACGTGACCTGCATCACTTCGGGCCTGCCTCACACAGCATCATGCCCGTGCTAGAGCGTCTCACCTAATGATAACATCTAACGTGACCCGCATCACTTCGGGCCTGCCTCACACAGCATCGCATCACTTCGGGCCTGCCTCACACAGCATCATGCCCGTGCTAGAGCGTCTCACCTAATGATAACATCTAACGTGACCTGCATCACTTCGGGCCTGCCTCACACAGCATCATACCCGTGCTAGAGCGTCTCACCAAATGATAACATCTAACGTCACCTGCATCACTTCGGGCCTGCCTCACACAGCATCATACCCGTGCTAGAGCGTCTCACCAAATGATAACATCTAACGTCACCTGCATCACTTCGGGCCTGCCTCACACAGCATCATGCCCGTGCTAGAGCGTCTCACCAAATGATAACATCTAACGTCACCTGCATCACTTCGGGCCTTCTTCACACAGTAAGCTGTCACGTGGCATATCTGAGCATCCGCGACAGCATCCGTGTGTCTTTAACTCACACCCAATTGATTATTTACCCTGGGAACCTCTGCCTTTACTACATAGCAAATATATATTGGTGGTGACTTTCTGATCGATAAACTGTCGCAGTGTGAGCAGCTATCCATGATTATATACCACACCTGAATACCATGAGGTAGATCACCTGTTAGGGGAACATTTTAAATATGTCATTACTAAAAAACAATTGTCAATAAAAATTATTTTTTTAAACAGTCTATATATTTTATGAAAACATTCCGAACAAAGGATAAAGTTAGAGGGACTGTCTTAAACATTGAAAGCAAGCACGCTGTGAGTTCACGTTTACAAATACAGAGATTTTACGTACGTTTCACAGGCATGAGTATTAACTGACACAAGGCTGTTAAATTCAGTACATTTTTCAAAGCTTTGGTGAAGGAACAAAGTACTATTAAACCTAGCCAGTGTTATGAGGCTGCGTTAACTGTTTGAACCACTGCATACATAGTCGCTCTGTATTCTTTTGTTCGAATACCACAGTTTATTTCCAACATTTTGTCGTGATTTCTGTCGTCGTTCACTCCTTTTTTCTGTTTGTAATTGAGCAGGCCCATGTATCTTGTGTAAATGGGGAAGGTGTAAAACTGTTGTCATGTTTTGGCGGAAGATGTCTAGCGTGGGTGTGTGCGTGCGTGCGTGCGTGCGTGCGTGCGTGTGTGTGTTTAACGCCGCTGTACCCAGGCTAAAAGATGGCGGTCTGTAATTAATCAAGTGAAGCAGTGATTAACATTATGAGCATCGATATTCGTCACTGGGATACGATGACGTGCATCAACGAAGTCAGCGATCCTGACCACTGGTTATTCGCCTCTTACGACAAGAATGGGTTGCTGAAGACCAATTCTAACCTGGATCTTGCCGGAAGTGTAGCGGTATGATTGTTTGTTTGTTTGTTGTATAACGCCGCATATTCCAGCTTTATGACGACGGTCTGTAAATAATCGAAGCTTGGCGAGACAATCCAGTGATTGACATCCGGGGCATCAATCTACGCAATTGGGATACGATGCCATGATTCAAACAAGTCAGCGAGCCTGACCACCCGATCCCGTTAGTCGCCTCTCACGACAGGCATGGGTTTCTGAAGACCAATTCGTACCCGGAATCTTCAAGGGGCTGTGGCGGTATGAACCAAGTGATACGAAATATACAGTCACAGAGTGAGGCTATGCTAAACAGGTTTTATACTAGATTGGTTAGACTTACTGATACACAAAATAAAATAACATCCAGATAAACATACAGAGTATGGATTGACATGTTAAAACCCACACTTTACGTGACTCATGTTTAAACAAAACATGCATAACGCAAAAACAAAGTTGTTCATCCAAAGTTTAGGTAGATACAAACTATTGTTAAAATCACAATGACAACACTCTAAATTACATCGGTGTCAATATTAAATACATGATTAGATCGCATTTACAAGAAATCGTTATTTCAAACACACATCGATCTTAACAGCGCAATAATTTTAACAACGTTACATCGCATTGTCACATCGACTATCACATCGCATTTTCACATCGTCTATCACATCGCATTGTCACATTGCAACATCATAATACACGTTGTAGCAGGATCACGAGAGGTACATGGGGTTTCATGCTGTACGCGTTCGGTTTTATACCTAAACGAGGGACGCATAAAATCCCCTGTACCCCGAGTCATCCTGCTGCAACGAATTTATCTTACCGACATGTTTATATTATATGACATTGTAAAAGATGTAAAGCTAATTCAAAATTGATATAAAACAATTGTTCCATTGAGCAGAAGTTAGCTTGTGCTATGTGACGTGACTGTCATTAAATCGGATAAAAGCGTGCGGCCTTTTTGCTTTGAAGCGGGGCATAAGGGATTAATTCTGCCTCTCGGGAAATCCTGTTGAATCTTGACCTTGCTGGTCGGGAAACCTAACCTTCTGGACGTTCACGAAAGGAGACATACGACGGCTGGCTGAAAAGTTCTAAGCCTAACTGTGAAAGACCCGTACCAAGTCGATGGTTTTCATTTATTTCTCCACATAGTCCCCTTCCAGGTTTACACACTTATGACAGCGATGCTGCAAGGCCTGGATGCCGGTCCAGCAGAGGTTAGCTTGTGCTATGTGACGTGACTGTCATTAAGTATTGGGGAAAATACACGCTTACCAGGTTTTGGTAGACAGAGCATGACCTGGGGAGAGCGAAAACCCAAGTGGGCGAAGCCCCCGCTGTTTTTCCCGGCACCCAGGGCATGCTCTGTCTTCCAAAACCGAGGGAAAGTGTTTTTTCATACTTATAATCCGAAGAAAAGAAACTTAAAACAACATTTATCAACATTTTTATGTTTCGAACATACTTTCCATGAACCTTAGGAAACGCGCGTAAAATATCTGTTGCTGGCGTACGGATCTAGAAAAGGAAATTCTAAAAACCAGTGTGGCTTATACAGATATGAAGGTTGCGAGTTCGATCTTTGATCGGGAATATAAAGAAAACATGGGTGGGGGTCGGGGGGGGGGGGGGGGGGGGGGGGGGGGGTTATACTGAAAGTGACACCCCGTTAATTCGGAAAAATACTGTAGGGGTGCATATATGCAGTGACACCCCGTTAATCCGGACGATTACTCGAAGGGGATGTATACTGAAAGTGATACCCATTTAAATCGGAAAAATACTGCAGGGACGTATACATACAGTGACACCCCGTTAATCCGTACGATTACGGTATGGTACATATGGTACATTATATGTAAACACTGGCACCAAATTAATGCATCATACATCAACACAAGCATCACAAACACACAAACACGCACATTATACACACATGCGCGCGCACACACACACGTGCGCACACACACACAATCACATCATACACACACATCATACACACTCACGCGCGCACACATAGGGTTCAAGGTCACCTTCCCATCGCAAGACACACTAAATCAGGCTCGCAGACATCAAATTATAGACGGTTTAAACATCATATGGCAAACACCAAAATGGCTTACATCAATACAAGGGGTCATCTACATAGATCACAGGGACACACAGGAAGATATAACAGAATACATACACACGACAAACCAACTCAAAACCCAACCAGAAATAACAGACTACAAAAGTATAAACAACAGAACACCCATACCAGGCAGAACAACTACACAAACAATATTTCTCACATTCAAAGCCACAACCCTTCCCACTCACATAGTTTTTGGAGCCCTCCAATACAAAGTAAACCGAATAAGAAAAAACAACCACAATGCAACATCTGCCACTCTTACAACCATATCACTGCTACCTGCCGCCAACCGCCCATGTGCCAGAAATGTGGATCCCTTCGCCACGGAACCATAGAATGCACATGGGCGGCCTACTGCATTCACTTTGACACCGAAGGACATACAGCCACACAAAATACATGTCCCCTCAAACAAAAACACATCATTCGGCTCAACAAACACATCAAACAAGAACACCTCCAAAAACCGGCCAGAAGTATTCAAACATAGAACAGCCTCCCAGAATACGAAGACACTTCAGACACATCATCATCAATACTACCTGACCCCCTCCCCCCCCCCCCCCCCCCCACACACACACACACACAAAACCCCGCCCCCCACAAACAAAACGCAAACAACTTTAGCGACCACTACCCCATAAAAATATCTCTTTTAATTGCCCAAATTTCCCTTGTTAACAACAGATAAAGAAAAGGCTAACGCCATGGCTGCACTCTTTTCGGCCTCTAGCAGCTCCACCAACCACTCAAAACACATACAAGACACCATAAAAACTCAACCTACATACCAAAACAGAACCCCACACTCACACCTACCCATTAACAAACTCATTAATATACATGAACTTCAAACAGCAATAAAAAACAAAAACACATCCCCAGCTACTGGATTAGACAACATCAGCTACAAAATCCTCAACCACATCCCCATCAAAATTCAAAAATTACTTCTATAACTTTACAACCAAATTTGGACCTCTGGTTATCTCCCCAATACATGGAAAAATGCACTGGTGGTGCCAGTACTGAAACCAGGGAAACCCCCAAATGACCCTGACTCCTACCGCCCCATCTCATTCACATCACATATATGTAAAATCATGGAGTCAATAATTAACAACAGACTAAAGTATAAAATTGAAAACAATAGCCTTATTAAGGAGGACCAGAGCGGCTTCACAGCCAATAGACAGACTTTAGACCACATTTTAAATTTGGAACACGACGTAAAAACAGCCCAAGCACAAAAACAATACACTGTGGCCATATTTATTGATTTTTCTAAAGCATTTGACATGGTTTGACAAAAAGGCCTAATTCAAAAATTACTAGACAAAGCCATAGATGGAAGAATTCTAAATTTCATTCACTCATTCCTAAGCGACAGAAACATAACAGTAAAATCAAACAACACACTATCTGATCCCCACCCACTTGAAAATGGCACCCCCCAGGGGAGCATCCTGTCCCCCACGCTATTTAATCTCATGATTGATGACATTTTCCCAAAACTCCCCAATAATATAACAACTAGCCATACTACAAGCCTACCACCAAGCCGAAACAACAAACCACAACAAAATCATCATTATCTCTGACTCACTAAATTCAATAAAACAAATTGCAGACAAACACTCAAAAACCAGACCCGACCTAATTAAACAAGTAGTAAACACTCACTCAAAACTAAATACAGCAAACAAGACAATAACACTAGTATGGATACCCAGCCACACAGGCATACCAGGCAATGAAATCTCAGACCAAACAGCAAAAGAAGCAACAACTGAACAGTCACCCCCAATACAATTCCATACAAGCAAAGCCGAAACAAAAACATTAATAAAACACACTATAAGACAACAAAGCTTCCAAAATAATATACAAAAATGCAAACCACAATGGATAAAAACACTGTTTACCACCCAAATTACAAAGTGCAAAAACTATACAAACTCCATTCTAGCAGATAAAATCATAAACAGAATACAAAGCAACCAAACCAACTTAAACGAAACACTTCATAAACAAAACAGACATCCAAACCCACACTGCACCCACTGTAACACCACTAAAGACAAGTCACATATTCAACACCTGTACAAAATATAAACAACAACAAGCACTATACAACTCCCTCCCTCCCAACTACAAAAATAATATCACCATGTTATTTAAACTAAACAACCCCCCCAGCCAACTACCTACAAATAGCCACTTTCCTTAAAGAAACAAACTTATCAACAAAACTTTAGACCATCCCAATCAATTTCACTGTCTAAATCTCCACTTTTTTAGCAACTGTTCAGATTCGGATCGGGATCCAAATTCTCAGCGCGGATTGTCTTCTACGGCGTCCGCGCGGAGAATTCCGCCATATCCATACACCCTCATAGAATAGCCGTTTAACCAGCCTCTCGCCCAAGGTCAAGGACTCCACTGCCACTGCCCCACGCACCGCGACTCAGCCTACACCCACACATCCCGCGCTAGGCCCGAGTTTATTAGCTTAGTTTACCCACCCCTATCCGTTATTAATTTATTCCCTAATATTTCTTAGTTTCCTCATTATATATAGAGAATCTCACCCAAATGTCTTTTGATATCAAATATATCAACACGAGTTGATAAAAGTGGAAAAATTCCGAGGCTTGCCGAGGATTTTTGCCACTTTTATGAACGAGTGTTGATATATTTGATATCAAAAGACACGAGGGTAAGATTTTATTTATCATCCAACATCATTCTTTCAACTTTTTCAATTTGTAGACAGTAATTAGCAGTGTCTTCAGTGTAAAAAGTACTGCAAACAGCTTCAGTAGCAGAGCCATTAGTGATGTCATTTGATTGTGACGTCATGGTAACCAGTGACCACACAATGGTCTGCAAAGCATTGTGATGTAATTTCATTGCAGCGATATGTACAGTGTAGATATCGCTTGATCTCATCCAAGCGATATCGCCTGTGGGAGCCAGTTTTGGATGATAAATTAAAATATCAGCTTAACTGATCTCTATCTTTCTTTTTATTTCTTTACCACCTTATCCCCGTATATGGTTAACGTAGGACTTTACAATCTCATTTGGCATCCCTTTGCCTCTTCACCCCAAACCCGTCTTCTCTCCTACTTTAACCCCCTTCATTTACAGTTTTTTGGGCTAGACGTTTATCATTATTCCCACTATTTATTGTTTCATAAGACCCGTCTGCCCCGAGTGCGAAATAGCCAGAGACTGAAGCGCTCATAAAATGATGAAACTATTGTATTGTATAGTTTGTACATCATTTGCTTGATAACGGTGTTAGAATCTACACCGAAACGTCACCCAATTGTAATAAAGAAGTTGCCCATCCATAACAATTTTGTCTTAGTTACCATTCCAACTTCTAAATGCCAACTCAAGGAAGTTTCTGTGTACCTGTATGGTAACAATCTACACTTCATAAGGGTGTTGCGTTTCTCTGTTCCTGTACGGTGACAATCTACACTTCATAAAGGGTGTTGTGTTTCTCTGTTCCTTTATGGTAACAATCTACACTTCATAAAGGGTGTTGTGTTTCTCTGTTCCTGTACGGTGACAATCTACACTTCATAAAGGGTGTTGTGTTTCTCTGTTCCTGTACGGTAACAATCTACACTTCATAAAGGGTGTTGTGTTTCTCTGTTCCTGTACGGTGACAATCTACACTTCATAAAGGGTGTTGTGTTTCTCTGTACCTAAACGGTAACAATCTACACTTTATAAAGGGTGTTGTGTTTCTCTGTTCCTGTACGGTGACAATCTACACTTCATAAAGGGTGTTGTGTTTCTCTGTTCCTGTACGGTGACAATCTACACTTCATAAAGGGTGTTGTGTTTCTCTGTTCCTGTATGGTAACAATCTACACTTCATAAAGGGTGTTGTGTTTCTCTGTTCCTGTACGGTAACAATCTACACTTCATAAAGGGTGTTGTGTTTCTCTGTTCCTGTATGGTGACAATCTACACTTCATGAAGGGTGTTGTGTTTCTCTGTTCCTGTACGGTAACAATCTACACTTCATAAAGGGTGTTGTGTTTCTCTGTTCCTGTATGGTAACAATCTACACTTCATAAAGGGTGTTGTGTTTCTCTGTTCCTGTACGGTGACAATCTACACTTCATAAAGGGTGTTGTGTTTCTCTGTTCCTGTATGGTAACAATCTACACTTCATAAAGGGTGTTGTGTTTCTCTGTTCCTGTATGGTAACAATCTACACTTCATAAAGGGTGTTGTGTTTCTCTGTTCCTGTACGGTGACAATCTACACTTCATAAAGGGTGTTGTGTTTCTCTGTTCCTGTACGGTGACAATCTACACTTCATAAAGGGTGTTGTGTTTCTCTGTACCTAAACGGTAACAATCTACACTTTATAAAGGGTGTTGTGTTTCTTTGTTCCTGTACGGTGACAATCTACACTTCATAAAGGGTGTTGTGTTTCTCTGTTCCTGTACGGTAACAATCTACACTTCATAAAGGGTGTTGTGTTTCTCTGTACCTGTATGGTAACAATCTACACTTCATAAAGGGTGTTGTGTTTCTCTGTTCCTGTACGGTAACAATCTACACTTCATAAAGGGTGTTGTGTTTCTCTGTTCCTGTATGGTAACAATCTACACTTCATAAAGGGTGTTGCGTTTCTCTGTTCCTGTACGGTGACAATCTACACTTCATAAAGGGTGTTGTGTTTCTCTGTTCCTGTACGGTAACAATCTACACTTCATAAAGGGTGTTGTGTTTCTCTGTACCTAAACGGTAACAATCTACACTTCATAAAGGGTGTTGTGTTTCTCTGTTCCTGTACGGTAACAATCTACACTTCATAAAGGGTGTTGTGTTTCTCTGTTCCTGTATGGTAACAATCTACACTTCATAAAGGGTGTTGTGTTTCTCTGTTCCTGTATGGTAACAATCTACACTTCATAAAGGGTGTTGTGTTTCTCTGTTCCTGTACGGTGACAATCTACACTTCATAAAGGGTGTTGTGTTTCTCTGTTCCTGTATGGTAACAATCTACACTTCATAAAGGGTGTTGTGTTTCTCTGTTCCTGTACGGTGACAATCTACACTTTATAAAGGGTGTTGTGTTTCTCTGTTCCTGTATGGTAACAATCTACACTTCATAAAGGGTGTTGTGTTTCTCTGTTCCTGTATGGTAACAATCTACACTTCATAAAGGGTGTTGTGTTTCTCTGTTCCTGTACGGTAACAATCTACACTTCATAAAGGGTGTTGTGTTTCTCTGTACCTAAACGGTAACAATCTACACTTTATAAAGGGTGTTGTGTTTCTCTGTTCCTGTACGGTGACAATCTACACTTCATAAAGGGTGTTGTGTTTCTCTGTTCCTGTACGGTGACAATCTACACTTCATAAAGGGTGTTGTGTTTCTCTGTTCCTGTACGGTAACAATCTACACTTCATAAAGGGTGTTGTGTTTCTCTGTACCTAAACGGTAACAATCTACACTTTATAAAGGGTGTTGTGTTTCTCTGTTCCTGTACGGTGACAATCTACACTTCATAAAGGGTGTTGTGTTTCTCTGTTCCTGTACGGTGACAATCTACACTTCATAAAGGGTGTTGTGTTTCTCTGTACCTGTATGGTAACAATCTACACTTCATAAAGGGTGTTGTGTTTCTCTGTTCCTGTACGGTAACAATCTACACTTCATAAAGGGTGTTGTGTTTCTCTGTTCCTGTATGGTAACAATCTACACTTCATAAAGGGTGTTGTGTTTCTCTGTTCCTGTACGGTAACAATCTACACTTCATAAAGGGTGTTGTGTTTCTCTGTTCCTGTATGGTAACAATCTACACTTCATAAAGGGTGTTGTGTTTCTCTGTTCCTGTATGGTAACAATCTACACTTCATAAAGGGTGTTGTGTTTCTCTGTTCCTGTACGGTGACAATCTACACTTCATAAAGGGTGTTGTGTTTCTCTGTTCCTGTACGGTGACAATCTACACTTCATAAAGGGTGTTGTGTTTCTCTGTTCCTGTACGGTAACAATCTACACTTCATAAAGGGTGTTGTGTTTCTCTGTACCTAAACGGTAACAATCTACACTTTATAAAGGGTGTTGTGTTTCTCTGTTCCTGTACGGTGACAATCTACACTTCATAAAGGGTGTTGTGTTTCTCTGTTCCTGTATGGTAACAATCTACACTTCATAAAGGGTGTTGTGTTTCTCTGTTCCTGTACGGTGACAATCTACACTTCATAAAGGGTGTTGTGTTTCTCTGTTCCTGTACGGTGACAATCTACACTTCATAAAGGGTGTTGTGTTTCTCTGTTCCTGTACGTTAACAATCTACACTTCATAAAGGGTGTTGTGTTTCTCTGTACCTAAACGGTAACAATCTACACTTTATAAAGGGTGTTGTGTTTCTCTGTTCCTGTACGGTGACAATCTACACTTCATAAAGGGTGTTGTGTTTCTCTGTTCCTGTACGGTGACAATCTACACTTCATAAAGGGTGTTGTGTTTCTCTGTACCTGTATGGTAACAATCTACACTTCATAAAGGGTGTTGTGTTTCTCTGTTCCTGTACGGTAACAATCTACACTTCATAAAGGGTGTTGTGTTTCTCTGTTCCTGTATGGTAACAATCTACACTTCATAAAGGGTGTTGTGTTTCTCTGTTCCTGTACGGTGACAATCTACACTTCATAAAGGGTGTTGTGTTTCTCTGTTCCTGTACGGTGACAATCTACACTTCATAAAGGGTGTTGTGTTTCTCTGTTCCTGTACGGTAACAATCTACACTTCATAAAGGGTGTTGTGTTTCTCTGTTCCTGTATGGTAACAATCTACACTTCATAAAGGGTGTTGTGTTTCTCTGTTCCTGTATGGTAACAATCTACACTTCATAAAGGGTGTTGTGTTTCTCTGTTCCTGTACGGTAACAATCTACACTTCATAAAGGGTGTTGTGTTTGTCTGTACCTAAACGGTAACAATCTACACTTTATAAAGGTGTTGTTTTTATCTGTACCTGTCCGGTAACAATCTACACTTCATAAGGATGTTGCGTTTCTCTGTACCTGTCCGGTAACAATCTACACTTCATAAAAGGTGTTGCGTTTCTCTGTGGCTGTCCGGTAACAATCTACACTTCATAAGGATGTTGCGTTTCTCTGTACCTGTCCGGTAACAATCTACACTTCATAAAAGGTGTTGCGTTTCTCTGTGGCTGTCCGGTGATAATCTACGATTCTTAAGGGTGTTGTGTTTCTTTCTATCTCTACGGTGACAATCTAAACTTCATAAAAGGTGTTGCGTTTCTCTGTGGCTGTCCGGTGATAATCTACGATTCTTAAGGGTGTTGTGTTTCTTTCTATCTCTACGGTAAGGTCTACACTTCATATCGGTGTTGTGTTTCTCTGTGGCTGTCCGGTGATAATCTACGATTCTTAAGGGTGTTGTGTTTCTTTCTATCTCTACGGTGACAATCTAAACTTCATAAAAGGTGTTGCGTTTCTCTGTGGCTGTCCGGTGATAATCTACGATTCTTAAGGGTGTTGTGTTTCTCTCTATCTCTACGGTGACAATCTAAACTTCATAAAAGGCGTTGCGTTTCTCTGTGGCTGTCCGGTGATAATCTACGATTCTTAAGGGTGTTGTGTTTCTTTCTATCTCTACGGTAAGGTCTACACTTCATACATAACCACATCCCTTCAGATGTTTCATTACACACAACCTCCTTAAGTGTCAGCTTCATCCCTTCAGATGTTTTATCTACACGTCTGACAATGGATGTAATGGATCATACATCTACACGTCTGACAATGGATGTGATGGATCATACATCTACACGTCTGACAATGGATGTGATGGATCATACATCTACACGTCTGACAATGGATGTGATGGATCATATATCTACATGTCTGACAATGGTTGTGATGGATTATGTATCTACACGTCTGACAATGGTTGTGATGGATCATGTATCTACATGTCTGACAATGGATGTGATGGATCATGTATCTACACGTCTGACAATGGATGTGATGGATCATGTATCTACACGTCTGACAATGGATGTGATGGATCATACATCTGTATGTCTGACAATGGATGTGATGGATCATGTATCTACACGTCTGACAATGGATTTGATGGATCATGTATCTACACGTCTGACAATGGTTGTGATGGATCATGTATCTACACGTCTGACAATGGATGTGATGGATCATGTGTCTACACGTCTGACAATGGATGTGGTGGATCATGTATCTACACGTCTGACAATGGTTGTGATGGATCATGTATCTACATGTCTTACAATGGATGTGTTGGATCATGTATCTACATGTCTTACAATGGATGTGATGGATCATACATCGACACGTCTTACAATGGTTGTGATGGATCATACTTCTACACGTCTGACAATGGTTCTGATGGATCATACATCGACACGTCTTACAATGGTTGTGATGGATCTTTTATATCTGACAATGGATGTAATGGATCATACATCTACACGCCTGACAATGGATGTAATGGATCATACATCGGCACGTCTTACAATGGTTGTGATGGATCTTTTATATCTGACAATGGATGTAATGGATCATACATCTACACGTCTGACAGTGGATGTAATGGATCATACATCTACACTTCTGACAATGGATGTGATGGATCATGTATCTACATGTCTGACAATGGATCTGATGGGTCATATATCTACATGTCTGCCAATGGTTGTGATGGATCTTTTATATCTGACAATGGATGTAATGGATCATACATCTACATGTCTGCCAATGGTTTTGATGGATCTTTTATATCTGACAATGGATGTGATGGATCATACATCTACATGTCTGTCAAGGGATGTGATGGATCATGTATCTACACGTCTGACAATGGATGTGATTGATCATGTACCTATACGTCTCCCAATGGATGTGATGGACCATGTAACTACATGTCTGTAAATGGATGTGTTGGATCATGTATCTACACGTCTGACAATGGACGTGATGGGTCATGTATCTACATGTCTGACAATGGTTGTGATGGGTCATGTATCTACACGTCTGACAATAGATGTGATGAATCACGTATCTACACGTCTGACAATGGTTGTGATGGATCATACATCGACACGTCTTACAATGATTGTGATGGATCTTTTATATCTGACAATGGATGTAATGGATCATACATCAACACGTCTTACAATGGTTGTGATGGATCTTTTATATCTGACAATGGATGTAATGGATCATACATCTACACGTCTGACAGTAGATTTAATGGATCATACATCTACAATTCTGACAATGGATGTGATGGATCATGTATCTACATGTCTGCCAATGGTTGTGATGGATCATGTATCTACATGTCGGACAATGGATCTGATGGGTCATGTATCTACATGTCTGCCAATGGTTGTGATGGATCTTTTATATCTGACAATGGATGTAATGGATCATACATCTACATGTCTGCCAATGGTTTTGGTGGATCTTTTATATCTGACAATGGATGTGATGGATCATACATCTACACGTCTGACAAGGGATGTGATGGATCATGTATCTACACGTCTGACAATGGATGTGGTGGATCATGTACCTACACGTCTCCCAATGGATGTGATGGATCATACATCTACATGTCTGACAATGGATGTGATGGGTCATGTATCTACACGTCTGACAATGGATGTAATGGATCATAGATCTACATGTCTGACAATGGATGTGATGGATCATGTATCTGCATGTCTGACAATGGATGTGATGGATCATGTATCTACATGTCTTACAATGGATGTGAGGGACCATACATCTACACGTCTGACAATGGATGTGATGGGTCATGTATCTACATGTCTGACAATGGATGTAATAGACCATGTATCTACATGTCTCACAATGAATGTGGTGGGTCAGGTATCTACATGTCTTACAATGGATGTGATGGATCATACATCTACACGTCTGAAAATGGATGTGAAGGACCATACATCTACATGTCTGACAGTGGATGTGATGGATCATGTATCTACATGTCTGACAATGGATGTGATGTATCATGTATCTACATGTCTGACAATGGATGTGGTGGATCATACATCTACACGTCTGACAATGGATGTGATGGACCATGTATCTACATGTCTTACAATGAATGTGGTGGGTCATGTATCTACATGTCTTACAATGGATGTGATGGACCATGTATCTACATGTCTGACAATGAATGTGGTGGGTCATGTATCTACATGTCTTACAATGGATGTGATGGATCATGTATCTACATGTCTTACAATGGATGTGATGGATCACACATCTACACGTCTGACAATGGATGTGATGGACCATGTATCTACATGTCTGACAATGGATGTGATGGATCATGTATCTACATGTCTTACAATGGATGTGATGGATCATACATCTACACGTCTGACAATGGATGTGGTGGGTCATGTATCTACATGTCTGACAATGGATGTGATGGATCATACATCTACACGTCTGACAATGGATGTGATGGACCATGTAACTACATGTCTTACAATGGATGTGATGGATCATACATCTACATGTCTGTCAAGAGATGTGATGGATCATGTATCTACACGTCTGACAATGGATGTAATGGACCATGTATCTACATGTCTTACAATGGATGTGATGGATCATACATCTACACCTCTGACAATGGATGTGATGGATCATACATCTACACGTCTGACAATGGATGTGATGAATCATGTATCTACATGTCTGTAAATGGATGTGATGGATCATGGAACTACATGTCTGTAAATGGATGTGATGGATCATACATCTACATGTCTGACAATGGATGTGATGGACCATTTATCTACATGTCTTATAATGGATGTGATGTATCATGTATCTACATGTCTTACAATGGATGTGATGGATCATACATCTACACGTCTGACAATGGGTGTGGTGGGTCATGTATCTACATGTCTGACAATGGATGTGATGAATCATGTATCTACATGTCTGTAAATGGATGTGATGGATCATGGAACTACATGTCTTACAATGGAGGTGATGGATCATACATCTACACGTCTGACAATGGATGTGATGGATCATGTATCTACATGTCTGTAAATGGATGTGATGGATCATGTAACTACATGGCTGTAAATGGATGTGATGGATCATGTATCTACATTTCTTACAATGGATGTGATGGATCATGTATCTACATGTCTGTAAATGGATGTTGTGGGTCATGTATCTACATGTCTGACAATGGATGTGATGGATCATGTATCTATATGTCTGAAAATGGATGTGATGGATCATGTATCTACATGTCTGTAAATGGATGTGATGGATCATGGAACTACATGTCTTACAATGGATGTGATGGATCATACATCTACACGTCTGACAATGGATGTGGTGGGTCATGTATCTACATGTCTGACAATGGATGTGATGGATCATGTATCTACATGTCTGTAAATGGATGTGATGGATCATGGAACTACATGTCTGTAAATGGATGTGATGGATTATACATCTACACATCTGTAAATGGATGTGATGGATCATACATCTACATGTCTGACAATGGCTGTGATGGATCATGTATCTACATGTCTGTAAATGGATGTGATGGATCATACATCTACATGTCTTACAATGGATGTGGGGGGTCGTGCATCTACACGTCTGAAAATGGATGTGGTGGATCATGTATCTACATGTCTGTAAATGGATGTGATGGATGATGGAACTACACATCTGTAAATGTGTGTGATGGATCAAGTATCTACACATCTGTAAATGAATGTGATGGATAATACATCTACATGTCTGACAATGGATGTGATGGACCATGTATCTACATGTCTGACAATGGATGTGATGGATCATGTATCTACATGTATTACAATGGATGTGATGGATCGTACATCTACATGTCTGACATTGGGTGTGATGGGTCATGTATCTACATGTCTTACAATGGATGTGATGGATCATGTATCTACACGTCTGTAAATGGATGTGATGGATCATGGAACTACATGTCTTACAATGGATTTGGTGGATTATGTATCTACATGGCTGCCAATGGTTGTGATGGATCTTTTATATCTGACAATGGATGTAATGGATGGTACATCTATACATCAAACAATGGATGTGATGGATCATGTATCCTCACGTCTTACAATGGATGTGATAGATCTCATACCTACACGTCTGCCAATGGTTATGGACCATGTACCCACATGGCTGGTACGATGTGTACCCAAATGTGTTCGATGTGGTTGAGGTCTGGTGATAGAGCAGATCACCATGTGGACAATGGTCTCCTGATTTAATTAGGCATCAACAACCTTGGCACGATGGGGTTGAACCAGCATACGGCATCACGTACACATCCAGAATGTCATCCCTGTAGCGCACCCCATCCAAATCACGTCCCGACCGCCTCCGTGGTCTTGTGGTAGAGCGTCCGCCCGGAGAGCGGAAGGTCCAGGGTTCGATCCCGGGCCGCGTCATACAAAAAGACGTTAAAAGATTGTAGATGTTGTTACCCTGTCTGGCGCTCGGCATTAAGGGGCTAAAACAAAGACTGGTCGGCTCGGAGTCAGTATACTGTGTCTGAGTGGGGTATTCATGTTAAACTGCGGCATGGTATCTCAGTGAGCTAGCACTATAAATCGGCATCAGTCCGGACTAGTACAAGCAGCCACACACACACACACACACATACACGTGCATGCACGTCGCTATATAAGTGCAATAATCTTGGACGCGACGTTAAACCCAATTTCACCTCACCTCACCAAATCACGTCCCAAATGATGATTGAGACCCCTCCAGAGCGCACATGTTCGGCAACGTTAAAATCTTGAAATCTTTTTCCATACCGGTCTGGACGACCTGTTACGTCTACACACTATCTCGACACTATTAACTTTAAAACTTAAACGTTACGAAAACGTTATTAGTTTTTGCATATTATGTGAACGTTTATACCCTTCCTTGTTGGGGCAAACAGCAGGTGATGTTCCAGCCTGGATGCAACGTCACACATCATGACAGTCACGCGCCCACCAGGGCCAGGTGTGTCGGGTAATTCCAAGTGAGTTCCGTGTGTGCTGGGAAGGTAACAGGTACGTGGCAGACCTGTGACACCACAACTCTGCTGGATCTGATACAATCTGATGCATCACCTCAAGTGTGACATCAATTTGGCGTTATACCCGGTGCATCGATCCCGTTAGTCGCCTTTTACGACAGGCGTAGTCGCCTTTTACGACAAGCATAGTCGCCTTTTACGGCAAGCATGGGTTGCTGAAGACCTATTCTACCCCGGAATCTTCACGGGTCTCAGTGACGATATGCGTGAGTGAGATTATTTCAGTCGCTCTGTAAGTATCACAGTTATCGCATCACAGCTGGCTCAGTGGTCGCGGGGAGCCCCAGCTAGTGCAGCCCCAGGTAGTGCAGCCCCAGGTAGTGCAGCCCCGGGTAGTGTAGCCCCGTGTAGTGTAGCCCCGGTTGTGTAGCCCCGGGTGTTAAGCCCCAGGTAGTGCAGCCCCGGGTAGTGTAGCCCCGGGTAGTGTAGCACCGGGTAGTGTAGCCCCGAGTAGTGTGGCCCCAGGTAGTGTAGCCCAAGGTAGTGTAGCCCCAGGTTGTGTAGCCCCAGGTAGTGTAGTCCCGGGTAGTGTAGCCCCAGGTTGTGTAGCCCCGGGTAGTGTAGCCCCGGGTAGTGCAGCCCCAGGTAGTGTAGCCCCGGGTAGTGTAGCCCCGGGTACTGTAGCCCCGGGTGTGTAGCCCCGGGTGTGAATCCCCAGGTAGTGCAGCCCCAGGTAGTGTAGCCCCGGGTAGTGTAGCCCCGGGTAGTGTAGCCCCAGGTAGTGTAGCCCCGGGTAGTGCAGCCCCAGGTAGTGTAGCCCCGTGTAGTGTAGCCCCGGGGGTGTAGCCCCGGGTGTGAAGCCCCAGGTAGTGCAGCCCCAGGTAGTGTAGCCCCAGGTAGTGTAGCCCCGGGTAGTGTAGCCCCAGGTAGTGTAGCCCAAGGTAGTGTAGCCCCGGGTAGTGTAGCTCAAGGTAGTGTAGCCCCGGGTAGTGTAGCCCCAGGTAGTGCAGCCCCGGGTAGTGTAGCCCCAGGTTGTGTAGCCCCGGGTAGTGTAGCCCCGGGTAGTGCAGCCCCAGGTAGTGTAGCCCCGGGTAGTGTAGCCCCGGGTACTGTAGCCCCGGGTGTGTAGCCCCGGGTGTGAATCCCCAGGTAGTGCAGCCCCAGGTAGTGTAGCCCCGGGTAGTGTAGCCCCGGGTAGTGTAGCCCCAGGTAGTGTAGCCCCGGGTAGTGCAGCCCCAGGTAGTGTAGCCCCGTGTAGTGTAACCCCAGGTAGTGTAGCCCCGGGTGTGAAGCCCCAGGTAGTGCAGCCCCGGGTAGTGTAGCCCCTGGTAGTGTAGCCCCGGGGGTGTAGCCCCGGGTGTGAAGCCCCAGGTAGTGCAGCCCCAGGTAGTGTAGCCCCGGGTAGTGTAGCCCCGGGTAGTGTAGCCCCAGGTAGTGTAGCCCCGGGTAGTGTAGCCCCAGGTAGTGTAGCCCAAGGTAGTGTAGCCCCGGGTAGTGTAGCTCAAGGTAGTGTAGCCCCGGGTAGTGTAGCCCCAGGTAGTGCAGCCCCGGGTAGTGTAGCCCCGGGTAGTGTAGCCCCGGGTAGTGTAGCCCCAGGTAGTGTAGCCCCAGGTTGTGTAGCCCCAGGTAGTGTAGCCCCGGGTAGTGTAGCCCCGGGTAGTGTAGCCCCGGGTAGTGTAGCCCCAGGTAGTGTAGCCCCGGGTAGTGTAGCCCCAGGTAGTGTAGCCCAAGGTAGTGTAGCCCCGGGTAGTGTAGCTCAAGGTAGTGTAGCCCCGGGTAGTGTAGCCCCAGGTAGTGCAGCCCCGGGTAGTGTAGCCCCAGGTTGTGTAGCCCCGGGTAGTGTAGCCCCGGGTAGTGCAGCCCCAGGTAGTGTAGCCCCGGGTAGTGTAGCCCCGGGTACTGTAGCCCCGGGTGTGTAGCCCCGGGTGTGAATCCCCAGGTAGTGCAGCCCCAGGTAGTGTAGCCCCGGGTAGTGTAGCCCCGGGTAGTGTAGCCCCAGGTAGTGTAGCCCCGGGTAGTGCAGCCCCAGGTAGTGTAGCCCCGTGTAGTGTAACCCCAGGTAGTGTAGCCCCGGGTGTGAAGCCCCAGGTAGTGCAGCCCCAGGTAGTGTAGCCCCGGGTAGTGTAGCCCCGGGTAGTGTAGCCCCAGGTAGTGTAGCCCCGGGTAGTGTAGCCCCGGGTAGTGTAGCCCCGGGTAGTGTAACCCCGGGTAGTGTAGCCCCTGGTAGTGTAGCCCCGGGGGTGTAGCCCCGGGTGTGAAGCCCCAGGTAGTGCAGCCCCAGGTAGTGTAGCCCCGGGTAGTGTAGCCCCGGGTAGTGTAGCCCCAGGTAGTGTAGCCCCGGGTAGTGTAGCCCCAGGTAGTGTAGCCCAAGGTAGTGTAGCCCCGGGTAGTGTAGCTCAAGGTAGTGTAGCCCCGGGTAGTGTAGCCCCAGGTAGTGCAGCCCCGGGTAGTGTAGCCCCGGGTAGTGTAGCCCCGGGTAGTGTAGCCCCAGGTAGTGTAGCCCCAGGTTGTGTAGCCCCAGGTTGTGTAGCCCCGGGTAGTGTAGCCCTAGGTAGTGTAGCCCCGGGTAGTGTAGCCCCAGGTAGTGTAGCCCCGAGTAGTGTAGCCCCAGGTAGTGTAGCCCCGGGTAGTGTAGCCCCGGACAGTGTAGCCCCGGGTAGTGTAGCCCCGGGTAGTGCAGCCCCAGGTAGTGTAGCCCCGGGTAGTGTAGCCCCGGGTACTGTAGCCCCGGGTGTGTAGCCCCGGGTGTGAATCCCCAGGTAGTGCAGCCCCAGGTAGTGTAGCCCCGGGTAGTGTAGCCCCGGGTAGTGTAGCCCCAGGTAGTGTAGCCCCGGGTAGTGCAGCCCCAGGTAGTGTAGCCCCGTGTAGTGTAACCCCAGGTAGTGTAGCCCCGGGTGTGAAGCCCCAGGTAGTGCAGCCCCAGGTAGTGTAGCCCCGGGTAGTGTAGCCCCGGGTAGTGTAGCCCCAGGTAGTGTAGCCCCAGGTAGTGTAGCCCCGGGTAGTGTAGCCCCGGGTAGTGTAACCCCGGGTAGTGTAGCCCCTGGTAGTGTAGCCCCGGGGGTGTAGCCCCGGGTGTGAAGCCCCAGGTAGTGCAGCCCCAGGTAGTGTAGCCCCGGGTAGTGTAGCCCCGGGTAGTGTAGCCCCAGGTAGTGTAGCCCCGGGTAGTGTAGCCCCAGGTAGTGTAGCCCAAGGTAGTGTAGCCCCGGGTAGTGTAGCTCAAGGTAGTGTAGCCCCGGGTAGTGTAGCCCCAGGTAGTGCAGCCCCGGGTAGTGTAGCCCCGGGTAGTGTAGCCCCGGGTAGTGTAGCCCCAGGTAGTGTAGCCCCAGGTTGTGTAGCCCCAGGTAGTGTAGCCCCGGGTAGTGTAGCCCCGGGTAGTGTAGCCCTAGGTAGTGTAGCCCCGGATAGTGTAGCCCCAGGTAGTGTAGCCCCGAGTAGTGTAGCCCCAGGTAGTGTAGCCCCGGGTAGTGTAGCCCCGGACAGTGTAGCCCCGGGTAGTGTAGCCCCGGGTAGTGTAGCCCCGGGTAGCGCAGCCCCAGGTAGTGTAGCCCCGGGTAGTTTAGCCCCGATTAGCGTAGCCCCAGGTAGCGTAGCTACAGGTAGTGTAGCCTCGGGTAGTGTGGCCCCAGGTAGTGTAGCCCCGGGTAGTGTAGCCCCAGGTAGTGTAGCCTCGGAGAGCGAAGCCCCGGGTAGCTTAGCCCCAGGTAGCGTAGCCCCAGGTAGCGTAGCCCCAGGTAGTGTAGCACCAGGTAGTGTAGCCCCAGGTAGTGTAGCCCCGGGTAGTGTAGCCCCAGGTAGTGTAGCCCCGGGTAGTGTAGCCCCGGACAGTGTAGCCCCAGTTAGTGTAGCCCCGGGTAGTGTAGCCCCAGGTAGTGTAGCCCCGGACAGTGTAGCCCCGGGTAGTGTAGCCCCAGGTAGTCTAGCCGCGGATAGTGTAGCCCCAGGTAGTGTAGCCCCGGGTAGCGTAGCCCCGGGTAGTGTAGCCCCGGGTAGTGTCGCCCCGGGTAGCGTAGCTACAGGTAACCTTGCCCCAGGTAGTGTAGCCCCGGGTAGTGTAACCCCAGGTAGTGTAGCCCCAGGTAGTGTAGCCCCTGGTAGTGTAGCCCCAGGTAGTGTAGCCCCGGGTAGTGTAGCCCCGGATAGTGTAGCCCCAGTTAGTGTAACCCCGGGTAGTGTAGCCCCAGGTAGTGTAGCCCCAGGTAGTGTAGCCCCGGACAGTTTAGCCCCGGGTAGTGTAGCCCCGGGTAGTGTAGCCCCGGGTAGTGTAGCCCCGGATAGTGTAGCCCCAGTTAGTGTAACCCCGGGTAGTGTAGCCCCAGGTAGTGTAGCCCCGGGTAGTCTAGCCGCGGATAGTGTAGCCCCAGGTAGTGTAGCCCCGGGTAGTGCAGCCCCGGGTAGTGTAGCCCCGGGAAGTGTAGCCCCGGGTAGCGTAGCTACAGGTAGCCTTGCCCCAGGTAGTGTAGCCCCGGGTAGTGTAGCCCCGGGTAGTGTAGCCCCAGGTAGCCCCAGGTGGTGTAACCCCGGGTAGTGTAGCCCCAGGTAGCGTAGCCCCAGGTAGTTTAGCCCCAGGTGGTGTAGCCCCAGGTAGTGTAGCCCCAGGTAGTGTAGCCCCAGGTAGCGTAGACCCCGGGTAGTGTAGCCCCAGGTAGTGTAGCCTCGGGTAGTGTAGCCCCAGGTAGTGTAACCCCAGGTAGTTTAGCCCCAGGTAGTGTAGCCTCAGGTGTGGAAGGACTTACCAGTTTACTACTTTGGTGAATTTCCCAAAGACGGCAACACGTCCACAGTTACCCTCCTCCTGCTGCCAGATCCTAAGCTGGGCACAACAGTTTCCCCAACCCGCGCACGATCACAGGATCCTGGCACGCCCAAGGGACACTACACCGACGTCTCGGTCTGGGAAAAAGTATGACCTTCGATGTCAACACTACGAGTCTTCAGACTGTGCACTCTTCACAACGTCAATAAATTTAGTTTAACAGAAATACTGAAATATGTCTTTTTATAAGACACATCCATCCCGTCACGTGACCTCTGTTCACTAACCTGCACGCACGCCCTTGTGACATTGGCTATTCTTGTTAATACTAGTCACAGAGACAATGTCAGTGTATGTTAATACTAGTCATAGAGACAATGTCAGTGTACGTTAATACTAGTCACAGAGACAGTGTCAGTGTATGTTAATACTAGTCATAGAGACAATGTCAGTGTACGTTAATACTAGTCACAGAGACAGTGTCAGTGTATGTTAATACTAGTCATAGAGACAATGTCAGTGTGCGTTAATACTAGTCACAGAGACAGTGTCAGTGTATGTTAATACTAGTCATAGAGACAGTGTCAGTGTATGTTAATACTAGTCATAGAGACAATGTCAGTGTATGTTAATACTAGTCATAGAGACAATGTCAGTGTATGTTAATACTAGTCATAGAGACAGTGTCAGTGTATGTTAATACTAGTCACAGAGACAGTGTCAGTGTATGTTAATACTAGTCACAGAGACAGTGTCAGTGTATGTTAATACTAGTCACAGAGACAGTGTCAGTGTATGTTAATACTAGTCACAGAGACAGTGTCAGTGTATGTTAATACTAGTCACAGAGACAGTGTCAGTGTATGTTAATACTAGTCATAGAGACAGTGTCAGTGTATGTTAATACTAGTCACAGAGACAGTGTCAGTGTATGTTAATACTAGTCATAGAGACAGTGTCAGTGTATGTTAATACTAGTCATAGAGACAGTGTCAGTGTATGTTAATACTAGTCATAGAGACAGTGTCAGTGTATGTTAATACTAGTCACAGAGACAGTGTCAGTGTATGTTAATACTAGTCACAGAGACAGTGTCAGTGTATGGTTATACTAGTCATAGAGACAATGTCAGTGTACGTTAATACTAGTCACAGAGACAGTGTCAGTGTATGTTAATACTAGTCATAGAGACAGTGTCAGTGTATGTTAATACTAGTCACAGAGACAATGTCAGTGTATGTTAATACTAGTCATAGAGACAATGTCAGTGTACGTTAATACTAGTCACAGAGACAGTGTCAGTGTATGTTAATACTAGTCACAGAGACAATGTCAGTGTACGTTAATACTAGTCACAGAGACAGTGTCAGTGTATGTTAATACTAGTCATAAAGACAGTGTCAGTGTATGTTAATACTAGTCATAGAGACAATGTCAGTGTATGTTAATACTAGTCACAGAGACAGTGTCAGTGTATGTTAATACTAGTCATAGAGACAATGTCAGTGTACGTTAATACTAATCACAGAGACAGTGTCAGTGTATGTTAATACTAGTCACAGAGACAGTGTCAGTGTATGTTAATACTAGTCACAGAGACAGTGTCAGTGTATGTTAATACTAGTCATAGAGACAGTGTCAGTGTATGTTAATACTAGTCATAGAGACAGTGTCAGTGTATGTTAATACTAGTCATAGAGACAGTGTCAGTGTATGTTAATACTAGTCACAGAGACAGTGTCAGTGTATGTTAATACTAGTCACAGAGACAGTGTCAGTGTATGGTTATACTAGTCATAGAGACAATTTCAGTGTACGTTAATACTAGTCACAGAGACAGTGTCAGTGTATGTTAATACTAGTCATAGAGACAGTGTCAGTGTATGTTAATACTAGTCACAGAGACAATGTCAGTGTATGTTAATACTAGTCATAGAGACAATGTCAGTGTACGTTAATACTAGTCACAGAGACAGTGTCAGTGTATGTTAATACTAGTCACAGAGACAATGTCAGTGTACGTTAATACTAGTCACAGAGACAGTGTCAGTGTATGTTAATACTAGTCATAGAGACAGTGTCAGTGTATGTTAATACTAGTCATAGAGACAATGTCAGTGTATGTTAATACTAGTCACAGAGACAGTGTCAGTGTATGTTAATACTAGTCATAGAGACAATGTCAGTGTACGTTAATACTAATCACAGAGACAGTGTCAGTGTATGTTAATACTAGTCACAGAGACAGTGTCAGTGTATGTTAAGACTAGTCATAGAGACAGTGTCAGTGTATGTTAATACTAGTCATAGAGACAATGTCAGTGTACGTTAATACTAGTCACAGAGACAGTGTCAGTGTATGTTAATACTAGTCACAGAGACAATGTCAGTGTACGTTAATACTAGTCACAGAGACAGCGTCAGTGTATGTTAATACTAGTCATAGAGACAGTGTCAGTGTCTGTGTATACTAGTCATAGAGACAATGTCAGTGTATGTTAATACTAGTCACAGAGACAATGTCAGTGTACGTTAATACTAGTCACAGAGACAGTGTCAGTGTATGTTAATACTAGTCATAGAGACAGTGTCAGTGTATGTTAATACTAGTCATAGAGACAATGTCAGTGTACGTTAATACTAGTCACAGAGACAGTGTCAGTGTATGTTAATACTAGTCATAGAGACAGTGTCAGTGTATGTTAATACTAGTCATAGAGACAATGTCAGTGTATGTTAATACTAGTCACAGAGACAATGTCAGTGTACGTTAATACTAGTCACAGAGACAGTGTCAGTGTATGTTAATACTAGTCATAGAGACAGTGTCAGTGTATGTTAATACTAGTCATAGAGACAATGTCAGTGTACGTTAATACTAGTCACAGAGACAGTGTCAGTGTATGTTAATACTAGTCATAGAGACAGTGTCAGTGTATGTTAATACTAGTCATAGAGACAATGTCAGTGTATGTTAATACTAGTCACAGAGACAGTGTCAGTGTACGTTAATACTAGTCATAGAGACAGTGTCAGTGTATGTTAATACTAGTCATAGAGACAATGTCAGTGTACGTTAATACTAGTCACAGAGACAGTGTCAGTGTATGTTAATACTAGTCATAGAGACAGTGTCAGTGTATGTTAATACTAGTCACAGAGACAGTGTCAGTTTAAGGTGCAGCAAACGTGTCACATTTTAGGTCTGACGGGGGGGTGGGGGGGTGGGGGGTTTCTCATGTTAAATGCATAATTCTAGACATTTATTTGGGACAGGTTTTTAAACTGCCAACAGTAGTGAAAGTGAAAGTGTAGATAATCCAGTGATTAATATCATGAGCATCGATCCACACAATTGAGATACGATGACATGCATCACCAAAGTCAGCGAGCCTGACCACCCGATCCTCTTACGACAAGCAGAGGCAAGCATTGATTGCTGTTCTGACCAGGCTCAAAACGGGCTCCACCAATACTACCCAATTATTTCAGGCCCTGACAACTACTTTCCAATTGGAATAAACTCCTGCCCAAATAACCGTCTCCTAATTTTGCACCATGCTATTTTGGAATATTATGTAGAATCGATAGTCCATATGTCGTGATAGATGAAATATTGCAGTTTTTGCAGTTTTGTTTCAAAGTGTGAAAGTGTGTTACCAGGAAATATCGCCTGTCCATGATCAGTGTCCACACTCAGCAATCGCTGTGCATAAATAGGACACTCCCGGACCTACTGCATTTCCCCTGCAGCCCGGAGGTAAGTCGGTCTTTGTTATCTCTCTCCTGGCGTTGTTGAGTTATTCCTTGTCAAAATGTTCTTACTTTTAGTACATGTGTGGCAGGTAGTGGGTTGAGGTTTATAAAAACAGGTTATATATTCAGTTATTTCAACTCGAACAGAATATTGTGCTTGTTGTCAAAAGCAGTATTTCACAAATGTGACGGCGATTTGACGAGACACACTGACGGCAGTGAGGGGCCAGGCGCACAGTACCTTGACGAGACACACTGACGGCAGTGAGAGGCCAGGCGCACAGTTCCTTGGCGAGACACACTGACGGCAGTGAGAGGCTATGTGTATAGTACCTTGACGAGACACACTGACGGCAGTGAGAAGCCAGGCGCACAGTTCCTTGACGAGACCCACAGACTGCAGTGAGAGGCCAGGCGCACAGTTCCTTGACGAGACCCACAGACTGCAGTGAGAGGCCAGGCGCACAGTTCCTTGACGAGACCCACAGACTGCAGTGAGAGGCCAGGCGCACAGGAACTTGACGAGACCCACAGACTGCAGTGAGAGGCCAGGCGCACAGGAACTTGACAAGACACACTGACGGCAGTGAGAGGCCAGGCGCACAGGAACTTGACAAGACACACTGACGGCAGTGAGAGGCCAGGCGCACAGGAACTTGACAAGACACACTGACGGCAGTGAGAGGCCAGGCGCACAGTTCCTTGACGAGACCCACAGACTGCAGTGAGAGGCCAGGCGCACAGTTCCTTGACGAGACCCACAGACTGCAGTGAGAGGCCAGGCGCACAGGAACTTGACGAGACACACTGAAGACAGTCAGAGGCCAGGCGCACAGGAACTTGACAAGACACACTGACGGCAGTGAGAGGCCAGGCGCACAGGAACTTGACGAGACACACTGAAGACAGTCAGAGGCCAGGCGCACAGGAACTTGACAAGACACACTGACGGCAGTGAGAGGCCAGGCGCACAGGAACTTGACAAGACACACTGACGGCAGTGAGAGGCCAGGCGCACAGTTCCTTGACGAGACCCACAGACTGCAGTGAGAGGCCAGGCGCACAGTTCCTTGACGAGACCCACAGACTGCAGTGAGAGGCCAGGCGCACAGGAACTTGACGAGACACACTGAAGACAGTGAGAGGCCAGGCGCACAGGAACTTGACAAGACACACTGACGGCAGTGAGAGGCCAGGCGCACAGGAACTTGACGAGACACACTGAAGACAGTCAGAGGCCAGGCGCACAGGAACTTGACAAGACACACTGACGGCAGTGAGAGGCCAGGCGCACAGGAACTTGACAAGACACACTGACGGCAGTGAGAGGCAAGGCGCACAGTTCCTTGACGAGACCCACAGACTGCAGTGAGAGGCCAGGCGCACAGTTCCTTGACGAGACCCACAGACTGCAGTGAGAGGCCAGGCGCACAGGAACTTGACGAGACACACTGAAGACAGTGAGAGGCCAGGCGCACAGGAACTTGACAAGACACACTGACGGCAGTGAGGGGCCAGGCGCACAGTTCCTTGACGAGACCCACAGACTGCAGTGAGAGGCCAGGCGCACATGAACTTGACGAGACACACTGACGGCAGTGAGGGGCCAGGCGCACAGGAACTTGACGAGACACACTGAATGCAGTGAGAGGCGAGACGTACAGTACCTTGACGAGACACACTGACAAAAGTGAGGGGCCAGTCGTAAAGTCCCTTGACGAAACACACTGACGGTAGTGAGAGGCTAGGCTTAAAGCACCTTGACAAGACACACACACTGACGGTAGTGAGGAGCTAGGCTTAAAGCAACTTGACAAGACACACACACTGACGGTAGTGAGAGGCTAGGCTTAAAGCACCTTGACGAGACACACTGACGGCAGTGAGGAGCTAGGCTTATAGCACCTTGACAAGACACACACACTGACGGTAGTGAGGAGCTAGGCTTATAGCACCTTGACAAGACACACACACTGACGGTAGTGAGGAGCTAGGCTTATAGCACCTTGACAAGACACACACACTGACGGCAGTGAGGAGCTAGGCTTATAGCAACTTGACGAGACACACACACTGACGGCAGTGAGAGGCGAGCCGTACAGTACCTTGACGAGACACACTGACGGCAGTGAGAGGCTAGTCTTATGGCACCTTGACGAGACACACTGACGGCAGTGAGAAGAAAATCGTAAAGTCCCTTGACGAGACACTGACGGCAGTGAGAGGCAAGTCGTAAAGTCCCTTGAAGAAAAACTGACGGTAGTGAGAGGCTTGGCTTAAAGTCCCTTTGCGAGACACACTGACGACATTGAGAGGCGAGTCGTACAGTAAGTTGACGAGACACACTGACAATAGTGAGGAGCGAGTCGTATAGTACCTTGACGAGACACACAGAATGCAGTGAGAGTCGAGTCGTAAAGTCCCTTGACGAGACACACTGACAAAAGTGAGGGGCCAGTCGTAAAGTCCCTTGACGAGACACACTGACGGCAGTGAGAGGCTAGGCTTAAAGCACCTTGACGAGACACACTGACGGCAGTGAGGAGCTAGGCTTAAATCAACTTGACAAGACACACACACTGACGGCAGTGAGAGGCGAGCCGTACAGTACCTTGACGAGACACACTGACGGCAGTGAGAGGCTAGGCTTAAAGCACCTTGACGAGACACACTGACGGCAGTGAGGAGCTAGGCTTATAGCAACTTGACGAGACACACACACTGACGGCAGTGAGGAGCTAGGCTTATAGCAACTTGACAAGACACACTGACGGCAGTGAGGAGCTAGGCTTATAGCAACTTGACAAGACACACACACTGACGGCAGTGAGAAGCGAGCCGTACAGTACCTTGACGAGACACACTGACGGCAGTGAGAGGCTAGTCTTATGGCACCTTGACGAGACACACTGACGGCAGTGAGGAGCTAGGCTTAAAGCACCTTGACGAGACACACTGACGGCAGTGAGGAGCTAGGCTTATAGCAACTTGACAAGACACACACACTGACGGCAGTGAGAGGCGAGCCGTACAGTACCTTGACGAGACACACTGACGGCAGTGAGTGGCTAGTCTTATGGCACCTTGACGAGACACACTGACGGCAGTGAGAAAAAAATCGTAAAGTCCCTTGACGAGACACACTGACGGCAGTGAGAGGCAAGTCGTAAAGTCCCCTGACGAGACACACTGACAACAGTGAGAGGCGAGTCGTAAAGTCCCCTGACGAGACACACTGACGGCAGTGAGAGGCAAGTCGTAAAGTCCCCTGACGAGACACACTGACGGCAGTGAGAGGCAAATCGTAAAGTCCCCTGAAGAAAAACTGACGGTAGTGAGAGGCTAGGCTTAAAGCACCTTGACGAGACACACTGACGTCAGTGAGAGGCGAGTCTTATGACACCTTGACGAGACACACTGACGGCAGTGAGAGGCGAAACGTAACGTACCTTGACGAGACACACTGACGACAGTGAGAGGCGAAACGTAACGTACCTTGACGAGACACACTGACGTCAGTGAGAGGCGAGTCTTATGACACCTTGACGAGACACACTGACGGCAGTGAGAGGCTAGGCTTAAAGTCCCTTGACGAGACACATTGACGGCAGTGAGAGGCGAGTCGTATAGTACCTTGACGAAAAACACAAACGACAGTAAGAGGCTTGGCTTAAAGCACCTTGACGAGACACACTGACAACAGTGAGAGGCGAGTCGTATAGCCCCTTGAAGTGACACACAGACTGCAGTGAGAGGCGAGTCGTATAGTCCCTTGAAGTGACACACAGACTGCAGTGAGAGGCGAGTCGTATAGTACCTTGACGAGACACACAGACTGCAGTGAGAGGCGAGTCGTATAGTCCCTTGAAGTGACACACAGACTGCAGTGAGAGGCGAGTCGTATAGTCCCTTGACGAGATATATATTGATCGTTTCTTCAGACGATCATTTTCACCTGTAGCTTTGCATAAATTGACAGCTCGATTCTACAATGGATCGGGTTTTTTATGACTGCCTGGATAATATAGTCAACGTCGAACGTGACGGCAATGTCCCCGCAATTGATGATAATTGGGTTTGCAATTTGTTCTCGTTTTCTTGAAGTCTTATGTACAATGGTGCCAATTGGAATGCCGACGAATATACATTATTCTTTCTCCAAATAGAGGTGCCAAATATGAAAATAAATAGCTTTAAAAATCTTCAAAAAACTTTACCTATCACTTCGTCATCCACTTAGATATTGGGAGATGTAGAAGTGCTCTAAATCCTACGAACGACTGGGGGAAACCAGTACCCGACGCCTAGAAGTAGCCTGGTCTGTCTTGGTTAGTTGTGTACACTGTTAAATATCGTCAATATCATCATAATTATCATCATTTACCAGATGTCAGTTTTGAATTGAGGACAGTTCCTTCCGCCCTTGAGTCGCGACGCTTGTTTCCGTTAATATCGAAAGTTCGAAACGGAAGTTCCCATTTTGCAGTGTTTCTTGTGTGTTTGTCCAAGATATAACTCCGTATTCTTTGTGTTCCAGATATAGACAGTACATATATTACGTCGGTATCGTCAACGCCATCTGCAACAACGTCATCATGCGGCTACTGTTGGTGTTCCTGCTCCTCGCGCTGGTGATGCTGCCTGCCGCCGAGGGATGGAGACGCAGAAGGCGTGGATGGCGACGCGTTAAGAGAGTTATAAAGAGAGTGTATAGACACTACCGACTGTACAAGGCCATACGAAGAGGTACATATATATTATACATGATGTACAAGGATAGATGACGGTCTTTTAACCAACAGAATCTGTATTACTCCGAGGGGTGGGCGTTATGCATCACGGTCTAGTAAAGCCCCCTCTCTCTCTCTCTCTCTCTCTCTCTCTCTCTCTCTCTCTCTCTCTCTCTCTCTCTCTCTCTCTCTCTCTCTCTCATGCAATCAAGGGTAACTAGCCTTCTGTACGTTGCAGGTTACCACTTTTACGGACGTGACGTGGACAACGTCGACGTCGACCTGAATAAGGATGGCGTAATTGACCAATCAGAAGCCGAAAAGGTTATTGATGCGCGTGCAGCAAAGGAACTCCTTCCTCTGGCGGATGAAGACGGTAAGTGGGCGTAAAATTCTATTAAAAAAGTTATCTATTAAAGCATATACGAATGACATGTGTAGTATTGTCTAAACATCATATGATGCGAAGTACAAACTTTCAAATTACATTTAGTGATAAACTGTATATTATTTACAGGCAATTCTCAAGTCAGCGTTGATGAATTCACCAGGAGCATGCGTGAGCTGATGACCTTTGGTTCAGGTAGTCCAGCTTATATATATACCTTACATCAGACTTGATAATTGAGTGAATGAATGTCCTTTACACAGTCAACTATATTCCAACAATATCACAGCAACCTGTAAATAACCGCTTCTGGACATGACAAACCAGTGATGGAAAGAATGACACACAATCAGCCAGGACACGTAAAGCGGAGTTAGACTCACTGCCCAATCCACCCACCCACCCATCCACCCACCCACTCCCTCACTCACGAACCAAACCCACCCACCCACCCACTCACTGCCCCATCCACCCATCAACCCACCCACTCCCTCACTCACGAACCAAACCCACCCACCCACTCACCCACTCACTGCCCCACCCATCCACCCACCCACCCACTCCCTCACTCACGAACCAAACCCACCCACCCACTCACCCACTCACTGCCCCACCCATCCACCCACCCACCCACTCCCTCACTCACGAACCAAACCCACCCACCCACTCACCCACTCACTGCCCCACCCATCCACCCACCCACCCACTCCCTCACTCACGAACCAAACCCACCCACCCACTCACCCACTCACTGCCCCACCCATCCACCCACCCACCCACTCCCTCACTCACGAACCAAACCCACCCACCCACTCACCCACTCACTGCCCCATCCACCCATCCACCCACCCACTCCCTCACTCACGAACCAAACCCACCCACCCACCCACCCACCCACTCACTGCCCCCATCCACCGTCCGCCCACTCACTCACTCACTCACTCACTCACTCACTCACTCACTCACTCACTCACTAACCCACCCACCCACCCATCCACCCACTCACTCACTCACTCACTGCCCCATCCAAACACCCACCCACCCACTCACCCACTCACTGCCCCATCCACCCATCCACCCACCCACCCACCCACTCACTCACTCACTCACCCACCCGCCCGCCCACTCACTCACTCACTCACTCACTCACTAACTCACTCACCCACCCACCCACACACTCACTCACTCACTCACTCACAATCGTTTGGAATAAGCATGAATGTTGTATAGTTACCAGCGGATCTTTGCTCCATGACAAGTATTGGCTATCTGCTCGCTATTTTGCCCGGAATGTTCAAAGTGAGTGAGGCAGTCCTATGGTCCTCCTACAGGGGTAGATTTGGCAACAAATCTATATGTAGCCAGCAGGGCTTGTTCCTTTTGAAGATACTGGGCCTTCTCCAGACTAACAGGCCTACAACTAAGTGACTGAAAAACTCTTCACCCCTATAACGTTGTTTCCTGCACTCTGAGATTAAATCTTGGCTACCATTTGCCTCATTTCGTGGCGAATTATGAGCAAACAAAGAATACACAATATTACAAAATGGCTGACGGTTGTCATTCTACCGAGATGATCCAATATAAAAAAATGAAACATGCACGGGTGAAATTTTGACCAGCAAGACGGGCCATCTACTTTACATTTCAGCAAGCCCTTTGTCATTTTAAATGGTTATGGCCCATCGGGCCAGGAGTTAAGTCGACCCTGTCCTATATTCCCCTGTCTGTTGTCAGACGCTGCTGCTGAGGAGGAGGACGATGCCGACATCAACTCCAGCGAGTAGTGACGTCACTTCACAGCATCCTGAGCAAATAAAATGCAATGACTGCACGCGGTGTTGTGTGATTACTGAAAATCGGATGTTGGTTGGTTGGTTGGTTGGTTGGTTTATTGTTTAACGCCGCAGTCAGCAATATTCCAGCTACATGACGGCGGTCTGTAAATAATCGAGTCTGGACCAGACAATCCAGTGATTAATATCATGAGCATCGATCCATGCAATTGGGATCGATGACATGCATCAACCATGCACCACCCGATCCCGTCAGTCGCCTTTTACGACAAGCATAGTCGCCTTTTACGGCAAGCATAGGTTGCTGAAGACCTATTCTACCCCGAAATCTTCACGGGTTGAAAATCGGATGTAGTGAAAGCGCAAGTGGACATCAACATAGCGAAGATGGTCGAGCCTTGCCGGGAATTGTCGACTTCACAATAACACATAATGCTTATTCTATTTTTAAGTATTATATTAATTGTCTGATATGTCTTACAGTCCTGTCTCAAAACCTGTCACCCAGGGACGGTAAACTGGTAAAGGGGACATAACTCTTCCCAAACTAAAGTTCGATTAGTCCGCACGAGTCCGTGCTTTGACTGGAATATTACATGCGCTTCATCGCGTAGACGACCTGCGTCGAACAAGGTGAACTTTGACCAATTACATGTCCCTGTATCAAGGGAAAACAGGCGAATCCTGTACACTGGCTGGGTTAACTGTACCGAGTGGTATTCACTGTAAGAATGGTGGAATCTCAGACAACCAAATGCCCAGTCTTGGTCCATACGACCAATGCAGTATTGCCGGGCAACTTGATCCCAAGTACTTTGTCACTCTCACTCACTCACTCACTCACTCACCCAGGTATATATATTATATATATATATATATATATAATCAAGGTTATAGACTTCTAATTATGTTTTCCTCAAAATATCATAATGATAGGTCATTTTTAACTCTGTGTCTGAGTGGGGTATTCATGTTATACTGCGGCATGGTATCTCAGTGAGCTAGCACTATACATCGGCATCAGTCCGGACTAGTACAAGCAGCCACACAAACACACACACGTACATGCACGTCGCTTTATTAGTGCAATAATCTTGGACGCGACGTTAAACCCCATTTCACCTCACCTCACTTACCCCGGACTAATGCCGAATCTATAGTGCTAGCGCACTTAGATACAATGCCGCAGTTTAACATGAATACCCCACGCAGACACAGTATACTGAGTCCGAGCCGACCAGTCCTTGTTTTAGCCCCTTGGTGCCAAGCGCCAGGCAGGGTAACAAAAGTACCATCTTTCAACGTCTTTTGGTAAGACGCGGTCGAGGATCGAACCCTGGACCTTCGGCTCTCCGGGCGGACGCTCTACCACTAGACCACGGAGGCGGTCTCTGTTTAACAACGTGTGTTTTCACACCGGAAGTTACGTGTTTAAATCCAGTGTCTCATGAGTTCTCGCGGCGCAACGGTTAATCCCGAGATGTAACGAGATCGGAGTGTCCTTGTGTTTTTGCCTGCCATCAGCGAGGTTGATAGATGAGCGGGTCTGGTGCCAGGAGTCTATGCGGGCCCCTGTTTTTGTCAATGAGGAGGTACATGAATCACATTCCTTGGAAGGAGCGCAAAACAAGCCCATTCCATCTCATGCAATCTCTTTGATATCTGCTGAAGATCGCCCAACTGCTGGTTCGTGTTACAAACATGCATTTATGGGTCCTGTAGGCTGAGTTGTAAGCAAGTCTTCAGCACCATGGGATGTTTAGATTCACACCTATCCTGCTATCCTGTTCATTTCGGAAGAAAATATTGGGTTCTTTTAAATATTCTTCAAGTGGATACCTATAAGGGGCCGGCTATTCGTGGGGGTGGAGGGTTGGGGCTTTGGGGTGAGGTGTGGGGTTGGAGGGTTGGGGGTAAATGGTAAAGTGGTTAATCTTAACTTGACGTCGGTCAAGTGTTCTCAATGTTGTAAGTGTTTACTACGGTCATATCGAACTCAAAGGACCCCTAATTTTAGTTCGGTATGACAATCGTTCGTTATAAGCAGATATACAGCAAATGGACGAGTAAAAAAAACCAGTTCATTTTATCTGTTTGTTCGAAATAAGTGTGTTCGTTATAAACGTAGTTTATTGCGGGCTCGAGCTGTGTGCATGAAGTGCTGGCTCAGCCGGTCTGTTGTGCCTGACTGACCTCCCCTACCCTGCCTTATCGTCTTGCATCCCGATCTGCCGATCTCTCACCTCCCCACACCCAAACATTCTACCCTCCATCAAAGCAAATCTCTTCAACCCCGACCCCGACCCCGACCCCACCCCCAGAGACAAGTGCGGGTAACTTTCACCATTCTTCCGTATGCTGGCTTGATTAAAGAAGAGAGACATGTAGTATGAAATAAAATATGTGTTCGTCTACGTTTACACGTGTTTAAGAACTAGAAAGCTCAGATTGTAGCTCGCATCCATGTGCTCGCTAAGTGATGTTAATATAAACAGCCCATGAGTGTCAAACCGAAATCCGGGTTTGGATCTGCGTTTGTTTGTTTGTTGTTAAACGCCGCATTCACCAATATTCAAGCTATTGGACGACGGTCTGTAAATAATCGACATCATGAACATCGATCCACGCAGTACGGATCGATGACAGGTATCAACCAAATCAGCGAGCCTGACCACCCGATCCTAGTCGCCTTTTACAACAAGCATGGGTTGCTGAAGACCTATTCTAACCCGATTCTTCACGGGGACAAGCATGGGTTGCTGAAGACCTATTCTACCCCGAATCTTCACGGGGACAGGCATGGGTTGCTGAAGACCTATTCTAACCCGAATCTTCACGGGGACAAGCATGGGTTGCTGAAGACCTATTCTACCCCTGATCTTCACGGGGACAAGCATGGGTTGCTGAAGACCTATTCAACCCGGATCTTCACGGGGACAAGCATGGGTTGCTGAAGACCTATTCTACCCCGGATCTTCACGGGTCCTTGTTTGAATCTGCAGGTTGTACCAGCCCTGATGTGCACTGTTGCTAAGTACGGCATACAGCTATATGAATTCACAAATCTGAACTTTGTGCGTACATTGATAAATAGGTGTAAGTAGCTGTAGTCAGTGTGACGTCTTGACATCATACACAACGATTGTTATATATCTCCCTCCAACGGTATGTCGTCAGCGATGTCCGGAGCGAGGTGTGTGATGTCAGAAGGCGGTCATTTCTTTATTAATGTCCATTAATCCGGCCAAGTGGTTGTAGGAATCTTTGCCCCAGGCAAGGCGTGTCACAATCCATCATGGACTGACCACCTCGTAGTGTCCAGGGCGCTGACCAAGGGCTGACCGTTGTTGTCAGTAGGTGGCCTACCCCAGACACAATTGAACACGCCTCTTTAGTCGTTACTGCAGCAATATGACGACACAGTGTTTAGTGTTTACACTGTTTAGTGGGTGGAAGGGCACGGCTGTATACGCCTCTTTAGTGGTTATTGCAGCAATATGACGACACAGTGTTTAGTGTTTAGTGGGTGGGAGGTCGCGGCTGTATACGCCTCTTTAGTGGTTATTGCAGCAATATGACGACACAGTGTTTAGTGTTTAGTGGGTGGAAGGGCACGGCTGTGTACGCCTCTTTAGTGGTTATTGCAGCAATATGACGACACAGTGTTTAGTGTTGTTTGGGAGGAAGGGCACGGCTGTGTACGCCTCTTTAGTGGTTATTGCAGCAATATGACGACACAGTGTTTAGTGTTTAGTGGGTGGAAGGGCACGGCTGTGTACGCCTCTTTAGTGGTTATTGCAGCAATATGACGACACAGTGTTTAGTGTTGTTTGGGAGGAAGGGCGTGGCTGTGTACGCCTCTTTAGTGGTTATTGCAGCAATATGACGACACAGTGTTTAGTGTTTAGTGGGTGGAAGGGCACGGCTGTATACGCCTCTTTAGTGGTTATTGCAGCAATATGACGACACAGTGTTTAGTGTTTAGTGGGTGGGAGGTCGCGGCTGTATACGCCTCTTTAGTGGTTATTGCAGCAATATGACGACACAGTGTTTAGTGTTTAGTGGGTGGGAGGTCGCGGCTGTATACGCCTCTTTAGTGGTTATTGCAGCAATATGACGACACAGTGTTTAGTGTTTAGTGGGTGGGAGGTCGCGGCTGTATACGCCTCTTTAGTGGTTATTGCAGCAATATGACGACACAGTGTTTAGTGTTTAGTGGGTGGAAGGGCACGGCTGTGTACGCCTCTTTAGTGGTTATTGCAGCAATATGACGACACAGTGTTTAGTGTTGTTTGGGAGGAAGGGCGTGGCTGTGTACGCCTCTTTAGTGGTTATTGCAGCAATATGACGACACAGTGTTTAGTGTTTAGTGGGTGGAAGGGCACGGCTGTATACGCCTCTTTAGTGGTTATTGCAGCAATATGACGACACAGTGTTTAGTGTTTAGTGGGTGGGAGGTCGCGGCTGTATACGCCTCTTTAGTGGTTATTGCAGCAATATGACGACACAGTGTTTAGTGTTTAGTGGGTGGGAGGTCGCGGCTGTATACGCCTCTTTAGTGGTTATTGCAGCAATATGACGACACAGTGTTTAGTGTTGTTTGGGAGGAAGGGCGTGGCTGTGTACGCCTCTTTAGTGGTTATTGCAGCAATATGACGACACAGTGTTTAGTGTTTAGTGGGTGGAAGGGCACGGCTGTATACGCCTCTTTAGTGGTTATTGCAGCAATATGACGACACAGTGTTTAGTGTTTAGTGGGTGGGAGGTCGCGGCTGTATACGCCTCTTTAGTGGTTATTGCAGCAATATGACGACACAGTGTTTAGTGTTTAGTGGGTGGAAGGGCACGGCTGTGTACGCCTCTTTAGTGGTTATTGCAGCAATATGACGACACAGTGTTTAGTGTTGTTTGGGAGGAAGGGCGTGGCTGTGTACGCCTCTTTAGTGGTTATTGCAGCAATATGACGACACAGTGTTTAGTGTTTAGTGGGTGGAAGGGCGTGGCTGTGTACGCCTCTTTAGTGGTTATTGCAGCAATATGACGACACAGTGTTTAGTGTTTAGTGGGTGGAAGGGCACGGCTGTGTACGCCTCTTTAGTGGTTATTGCAGCAATATGACGACACAGTGTTTAGTGTTTAGTGGGTGGAAGGGCACGGCTGTATACGCCTCTTTAGTGGTTATTGCAGCAATATGACGACACAGTGTTTAGTGTTTAGTGGGCGGAAGGGCACGGCTCTGTACGCCTCTTTAGTGGTTATTGCAGCAATATGACGACACAGTGTTTAGTGTTTAGTGGGTGGAAGGGCACGGCTGTGTACGCCTCTTTAGTGGTTATTGCAGCAATATGACGACACAGTGTTTAGTGTTTAGTGGGTGGGAGGTCGCGGCTGTATACGCCTCTTTAGTGGTTATTGCAGCAATATGACGACACAGGGTTTAGTGTTTAGTGGGTGGAAGGGCACGGCTGTGTACGCCTCTTTAGTGGTTATTGCAGCAATATGACGACACAGTGTTTAGTGTTTAGTGGGCGGAAGGGCACGGCTCTGTACGCCTCTTTAGTGGTTATTGCAGCAATATGACGACACAGTGTTTAGTGTTTAGTGGGCGGAAGGGCACGGCTGTGTACGCCTCTTTAGTGGTTATTGCAGCAATATGACGACACAGTGTTTAGTGTTTAGTGGGTGGAAGGGCACGGCTGTATACGCCTCTTTAGTGGTTATTGCAGCAATATGACGACACAGTGTTTAGTGTTTAGTGGGCGGAAGGGCACGGCTGTGTACGCCTCTTTAGTGGTTATTGCAGCAATATGACGACACAGTGTTTAGTGTTTAGTGGGCGGAAGGGCACGGCTCTGTACGCCTCTTTAGTGGTTATTGCAGCAATATGACGACACAGTGTTTAGTGTTTAGTGGGTGGAAGTGGCGTGGCTGTATACGCCTCTTTAGTGGTTATTGCAGCAATATGACGACACAGTGTTTAGTGTTTAGTGGGTGGAAGGGCGTGGCTGTATACGCCTCTTTAGTCGTTATTGCAGCAATATGACGACACAGTGTTTAGTGTTTAGTGGGCGGAAGGGCACGGCTGTGTACGCCTCTTTAGTGGTTATTGCAGCAATATGACGACACAGTGTTTAGTGTTTAGTGTGTGGAAGTGGCGTGGCTGTGTACGCCTCTTTAGTCGTTATTGCAGCAATATGACGACACAGAGTTTAGTGTTTAGTGGGTGGAAGGGCGTGGCCGTATACGCCTCTTGAGTCGTTACTGCAGCAATATGAAGACACAGTGTTTAGTGGGCGGAAGGGCACGGCTCTGTACGCCTCTTTAGTGGTTATTGCAGCAATATGACGACCCAGTGTTTAGTGGTTGGAAGAGCACGGCTGTATACGCCTCTTTAGTCGTTATTGCAGCAATATGACGACACAGGGTTTAGTGTTAAGTGGGTGGAAGGGCACGGCTGTATACGCCTCTTTAGTGGTTATTGCAGCAATATGACGACACAGTGTTTAGTGTTTAGTGTGTGGAAGTGGCGTGGCTGTATACGCCTCTTTAGTCGTTATTGCAGCAATATGACGACACAGAGTTTAGTGTTTAGTGGGTGGAAGGGCGTGGCCGTATACGCCTCTTGAGTCGTTACTGCAGCAATATGAAGACACAGTGTTTAGTGGGCGGAAGGGCACGGCTCTGTACGCCTCTTTAGTGGTTATTGCAGCAATATGACGACCCAGTGTTTAGTGGTTGGAAGAGCACGGCTGTATACGCCTCTTTAGTCGTTATTGCAGCAATATGACGACACAGGGTTTAGTGTTAAGTGGGTTGAAGGGCACGGCTGTATACGCCTCTTTAGTGGTTATTGCAGCAATATGATGACACAGTGTTTAGTGTTTAGTGGGTTGAAGGGCGTGGCTGTGTACGCCTCTTTAGTCGTTATTGCAGCAATATGGCGAGACAGTGTTTAGTGTTGTTTGGGAGGAAGGGCGTGGCTGTGTACGCCTCTTTAGTGGTTATTGCAGCAATATGACGACACAGTGTTTAGTGTTTAGTGGGTGGGAGGTCGCGGCTGTGTACGCCTCTTTAGTCGTTATTGCAGCAATATGACGACACAGTGTTTAGTGTTTAGTGGTTGGAAGGGCACGGCTGTGTACGCCTCTTTAGTGGTTATTGCAGCAATATGACGACACAGTGTTTAGTGTTTAGTGGGTGGAAGTGGCGTGGCTGTATACGCCTCTTTAGTCGTTATTGCAGCAATATGACGACACAGTGTTTAGTGTTTAGTGGGTGGGAGGTCGCGGCTGTGTACGCCTCTTTAGTCGTTATTGCAGCAATATGACGACACAGTGTTTAGTGTTTAGTGGGTGGAAGGGCACGGCTGTATACGCCTCTTTAGTGGTTATTGCAGCAATATGACGACAGGGGACGCTGGGATGGGCTTCACACATTGTACCAATGTTTGGAATCGAAATCAGATCTTGTAGTGGTGAGCGAACGACTAAACCATTTTGCTACCCGATCTTTAATCAAAGTGATTAAAATCAGGGGAGAGCGTGCTATTCACACCGCATGAACCAGTCTGTAAATACGTCACCTGTAAATACGACACCTGTTAATACGTCACCCATTAAAAACGACAGGTGTAAATACGTCACCTGTAAATGTTCCGCCTGCAACTACGACACCTATAAATACCTCGCCTGTAAAAGGGTCACCTGGAAACACGCTACATGGAATGCGCCACATGTAAATATACTCCCTGTAAAACGTCATTTGTAAATATATAACCTGTAAATACGCCATCTGTAAATATGTTACCTGTAAAGACGCCATCTGTAAATATGTAACCTGTAAATACGTCATTTGTAATTTGTAACATGGAAATACGTCATCTGTAAATATGTTACCTGTAAAGACGTCATCTGTAAATACGTAACCTGTAAATACGTCATATGTTAAAATGTAAGCTGTAAATACGCCATCTGTAAAGACGCTACCTGTAAATAGGTAATCTGTAAGTAAGTAAGCTGTAAATATCTTACCTTTATATACGTCATCTGTAAATATGCACCCCAGTTAATATGTAACCTGTAAGTACGCTACCGTTAAATATGTAACATGTAAATACGTCATCTGTAAATTCACTACTTGTAAATACGTCATCTGTAAATACGTAACCTGAACATACGTCATTTGTAAATATTTAACCATTAAATACGCTACCTGTAAATATGTAAACTGTAAATATGCTATCTGTTAATATGTAACCTGTAAATACGCTACCTGTAAATATGTAACCTGTAAATACGCTATCGATTAATGTGTAACCTGTAAATACGCTAACTATAAATATGTTACCTGTTAATACGCCATCTGTAAATATGGAACCTGTGAATACGCTACCTGTAAATATGTAAACTGTAAATACGCTACCTGTTAATATGTAACCAGTAAATATGTAACCTGTAAATACGTTGTCATATATAACCTGTAAATACGCCATCTGTTAATATGTAAGCTTTAAATACGCTACATGGAAATATACACAATCTGTATTGTGCCACCATTAATCATTCCAATTTCAAATTATTCAATGGTTTATCGTATCTCAGTCACACATGTCCAGTTTTAAGCTCATATAGTGTAGACACCGGCTGAACGTTTTACCAATCTGCTGAACCTACGTGCCAAGCTAGAAACCAGGGTCTACCTGCTGACACGTGTGAGATACTTATGGATAGGCACATTTCTTGTATTGGGTCTAGAAGCATTCTATCTTTGAGCGTCCAGGCATGTAATGTGTTGAGTTTATGTGTCTATTTCAGATTTATGACTTCCACATGGCGCATGCCTGTTTGTGAGTTCAACTGGTTCTACTATTGATACGCGCAGCTAGCGATGCGCTTTTATACATCCCATAGACAGGAACTCAGTCAAAAGGGAGTTTACAACTTTCCAACAAGACACATGGCCAAGAAAACAACATGACGGACCACAAAGCATTCCCTGCCTAGAGTCTGGGGGGTAACAGTTTGTGGAGGGGGGTGGATAAAGAATGACGTCTCCGCCGGCAAACTAAAATATTGGTCTGTATGTCCTGGAACAACAAGCACTAGACCTTTGGTGCGCGGCGAGGGTACCGGCCTGCAGGTTCCGTAACCTTATGTAATGGGCACTCCCGCTGGCTGCTGACGCACTTCCACCAACACTTGGCACATTTCGAGACGTCCACAAATGTATATACGGGTAAAATAGATCCATGTTTATTCCTGAGTCTGAAGATACTTGTTGTTGACCCGATAGAAGGTTACTGGGGGATGGTGTAGTGTTATATACATGTTCTGGATTGCACAAGGACACAGTGACGCCCGGCACATGTATTCTGTAGCAGTGTTTGAGAAGCGTTTGTAGTGAGTCAGGTTGGTCTTACCGTCGTTTGGGACAAGATTTCAGTTGTATAACGGTGTGGAAGTTTTAATGGGGATGAAGAGCCAGAAATGCTGCAGGCGTTAGACGGTGACCAGTGTGTTTGTTTGTTTGTTGTTTAACGCCGCACTCAGCAATATTCCATCTGTATGACGGCGGTCAACTTTGGTGAAACCCATGATGTTAGACATCAACTGTGGTCCTGATAAACCAAGAATAATGATGAGGATGAATCTTGGATTCGACCATAGGTTCCTTATACACACAAGGGAGGCAACTCTGCACACGTTTATATGATACAGTTATCGCGATGACGCATAGCAATAACACAAGATTAGAAACGTTATTTAAACAGCTGACTGGAAATAAATCTCCAGTAGCGTGTTTCCAGGTGACCCTTTTACAGGCGAGGTATTTATAGGTGTCGTAGTTGCAGGCGGAACATTTACAGGTGATACTCGGAGGTATCAGGTTGAGGATATAAAATTGAACACAAAGAGCTTGATAAATTCTTGTGAAAATTTGTTCAATGGTCAGAAAATTAAATTTCCTATAGATTTTAGGAAGCGAGTCCCAGACTATAGATATTCCAATAACGTATATAATGTCTGAATAAATATTTGAAGCTCGGTACTGGTAAAGCCACGGACAAAATAGTGGCAGCGAGACGAGTCCCAGTATCAGTGTAAAGAAGAGCGTGCGCAACATAGGCCAAGAACTGGTCTGCTGAATTGAGCACACCACCGCTATACTCACTCTGTGATCAATAAAGGTTATGTTTTGATAAGGTCATCATTAACTTTAGATGAGGTGATTCAAGTTGTATTTGTTCTTTGGAATCTATGCCACCTAATGTAGCGATATAGGTGTATATGAGGTTACAGAAGTACGCCGGGCGCATCTCTGACATGTGCCAAGGTACAAAAGAAATCGACCGACTTCCGCAACCTCGAAATGCCTCTTCATTGCCATCAAGATGACTGCAAGCTTTCAATAACAATGATGACACTCTTCCAAAAAAGGTTCACTGTACATTCGTCCCCTCCCCTTCCCAAAGACAAAATCCTGAGATGACATTATGTATACACGGGTGTGGAGTAGACACCGTGAGGCTACACGTGCATGTGGAGGCACCTATGGACTCCAGCTGAGACTCCGGGCAGCAGATACACGTGTGTGGAGTAGACACCGTGAGGCTACACGTGCATGTGGAGGCACCTATGGACTCCAGCTGAGACTCCGGGCAGCAGATACACGTGTGTGGAGTAAACACCGTGAGGCTACACGTGCATGTGGAGGCACCTATGGACTCCAGCTGAGACTCCGGGCAGCAGATACACGTGTGTGGAGTAAACACCGTGAGGCTACACGTGCATGTGGAGGCACCTATGGACTCCAGCTGAGACTCCGGGCAGCAGATACACGGGTGTGAAGTAGACACCGTGAGGCTACACGTGCATGTGGAGGCACCAAGGGCGTCCAGCTGAGACTCCGGGCAGCAGGTACACGGGTGTGGAGTAGACACCGTGAGGCTACACGTGCATGTGGAGGCACCAAGGGCGTCCAGCTGAGACTCCGGGCAGCAGATACACGGGTGTGGAGTAGACACCGTGAGGCTACACGTGCATGTGGAGGCACCAAGGGACTCCAGCTGAGACTCCGGGCAGCAGATACACGGGTGTGAAGTAGACACCGTGAGGCTACACGTGCATGTGGAGGCACCAAGCGAGTCCAGCTGAGACTCCGGGCAGCAGGTACACGGGTGTGGAGTAGACACCGTGAGGCTACACGTGCATGTGGAGGCACCAAGCGAGTCCAGCTGAGACTCCGGGCAGCAGGTACACGGGTGTGGAGTAGACACCGTGAGGCTACACGTGCATGTGGAGGCACCAAGCGAGTCCAGCTGAGACTCCGGGCAGCAGGTACACGGGTGTGGAGTAGACACCGTGAGGCTACACGTGCATGTGGAGGCACCAAGGGAGTCCAGCTGAGACTCCGGGCAGCAGGTACACGTGTTCAGTGCAGTACCCTGAGCTTGGATCGGGAAATATGCACACAACGCTAAACATTTGTAATTTCTGATATTGTACCGACTGCCACTGACATTAACGCCGCCAGACATTGACACATCCTACATGGTGAAAATGAAAAACTATACCTGATAAAAACAACACTATTAGTACGGCCCTCGTACCTAGCCGTTTATGTATGTACCTACTTACTTAGCGTTAGCCGCATTCAGCGTTTACATATCTTCCTTGCCGTTTATATATATACTAGTATCTACCAAAAAGAACTCAAATCGTAAATACGTACTCAGATGAGCGTTCAATCCGATAAGCATTTTGACGTCATATAGCAACGTTTACGTATCAGCGTTTATGTATCGCAACTTAGATCAGCCTGAGCGGCCTTAATTACAAGGAAGAGTTCAGTGAGTACGTAAACGTCAGGTAGACTTTATCTTTAATGTGATCACGAGGCATCGCGACCAGCATCCTCCCGAAGCAAGGGAGTTAACTTACTATAACAGTCCAGTTTCCACGCTTGCTGAACTAGGCTGGAATTTCATGGCTCGATAGTGGCGCCACCAGTTGCTATTACGAGTTGTGTCAATTTGTATGTTCCTCCTATTGACCAATCAGATTCCACCTCTCATATCACTAGCATTTGCTTCGAATAAAATGGCGGCACCCACTAAACATCCATGATCGATAATCAAGAATTTATATTGTAACAAAACGGGTCTTACCTCGCAAAGTGCATCAAATCACTTGAGCACCTCAATTAAAAACATGAAAAGATTTGCAAATTATATGTCGACACCCCATTGATGATACACATGCTTTGCAAATCCTGCAGTCGACTGAAATCTGCACGTTGAAATCCATGTTGTTTACAAACCGTATATCTAGCCCGTTAACTCCGGAATTCCAGCCAAGTTTGGCAAGGGTGGAAACTGGACTTTAACAGTCAGTTAATTCCCTTGCCTCGGGGGGATGACCGACCAATGTTAAATGACGATTTAAACCGACACACAGACACTCTGAATATAGCGGCTGCATATATGGAACCGAACATTTCAATAACTCAAGCTGAACCCGTGATGAGAGTCTTCTGGTAGCTGCATCACACAACAACACTTCCAGTGATGCATACATTGGCAGCGGCAGAGTGACACGTCATCGGTGTAGTGGCGGAAGGCGGTGCGATGAATGAGGAGGGAAGTTTTTAGCAACCTACGCAACTGGCATGTTCTAGTTTTTGTATGGTCCCCAAACGACTCCCACATTCTTTAACTGTTATACGCAATAGTGTTTCCTATTGCAATTAAGCGCAATGCGTCAGCTTAATATAATTTTACACGTAGTTCTCTTCGCTTTGGAGGGGCGGTCGGGTAGCCTAGTGGTTAAAAGCGTTCGCTCGTCACGCAGAAGACCCGGGTTCGATTCCCGACATGGGTACAATGTGTGAAGCCCATTTCTGGTGTCCCCCGCCGTGATATTGCTGGAATATTGCAAAAAGCGGCGTAAAACCATACTCACTCACTCACTCACTCTTCGCTTTGGAAGCCAGTAAGCCTTAGGGTTGTATTCGGATGAGTCCCTTCATGAAAGGGTTTTCTGATACCACCAGCGGTCAAACATCGACCCTTCAGACTCTGGCGGGATGATAGAGACACCTTCAGACACCCCAGGCGGGGTGGTGGAGACACCTTCAGACTCTCCTGGCGGGGTGGTGGAGACACCCTCAGACGCTCCTGGTGGGATGAAAGAGACACCTTCAGACACCCCAGGCGGGGTAATAGAGACATCTTCAGACACTCCTTGTGGGATGGCAGATACATCTTCAGACACTCCTGGTGGGATGGTAGAGACACCTTCAGACACGCCTGGCGAATTTGGGAAGAGACACCTTCAGACGCTCCTTGGAAGGGGTGGGGGGGTACAGACGCTTTCGGACACTACTGAACGTGACTCAAGACTCCCACCCTTTGGAAACTAGTCGCAAGGTTTCCTGATAAAGGTGTATGCATGGTCCACAAATGCCATGCTACAATATCGGTCTAACCCAGAAGACTTAAGAAACCTAAGCTCTGGGATTACGTACACTCAAAATCACGTCTCAGAGTTAAAATACAGCTATGACAAAAACATTTTTAGTTAAGGTCCATTAAAATTTTTTGGTATTCAAGCTAAAGAGTGTTCTCTCGCTTCCGTCGTCCAAACACGCTTTCTGTTTTTACAGCACTTTGACACGACAGAACACTTCCGTTCGTTCCGGAACAGTTTTATTTTACCTGACAATTCCATGTAGGAGACAACGAGATGCGTCCCTCCGCTGCCTAGGGGTGTTTGCCGACAGCGATCAGTATCGATTCTCATCCAAACAAAACAAATTGACAGTAAGTTTTTGTGGAGTCGCCTTTCCCTTGGTGTTACAAGTGCCACGTGTATCGTTGATGAAGAGCTTATTTCTTGTCATCCGGTCCAAAAAGAGGATTCTCCACACTGATGGATGGGGGATGTAGTTTGTAACGCACACGGTCGCGCTGAATATTGTCAATCATTCATATTAATAACTGGAAAGAGGCGGCTTCAGTCATGTCTTGGTTCTTTGTGGAAAACGGTTTTCTCTGGATCACAGAGCAGCCTTGAAACAGGCATAATTAATTAGTGACATTGGTCCTTGGCAGACGATTGGCTGGATTGACCTCGGGGGTGATGGGTCGGTGGCGTAGATGGGTGGTTGTTGGGTTGGAGGTGGAAATCGGATGGTTGTTGGGTCGGTGGCGTAGATCGGGTGGTTGTTGGGTTGGAGGTTGAAATCGGATGGTTGTTGGGTCGGTGGCGTAGAACGGGTGGTTGGGGATTGGTGGCGTAGATCGGGTGGTTGGTGGGTTGGTGGCGTAGATCGGGTGGTTTGGGGGTTGGTGGCGTAGATCGGGTGGTTGGGGGATTGGTGGCGTAGATCGGGTGGTTGGTGGGTTGGTGGCGTAGATCGGGTGGTTGGGGGGTTGGTGGCGTAGATCGGGTGGTTGGGGATTGGTGGCGTAGATCGGGTGGTTGGTGGGTTGATGGCGTAGATCGGGTGGTTGGTGGGTTGGTGGCGTAGATCGGGTGGTTGGGGATTGGTGGCGTAGATCGGGTGGTTGGTGGGTTGGTGCACATATTAGTTGATATATTCTGCCATTTTTATACTAAAACAATGAAATTTTCTCTGAACTCGCGCACATATTTGCTTCCTATCTGGTGCAATCAGGCCAAAATGGACGGTGTAATTCTGATCTGCAGAGATTCCATACCGTGCAGATCAGTGTATGCATTGCCATATCGCCATACAACAACAGTACTTAGAGAAACACAACCTAGAAAGACCCCGACCACCGCCAGGTGGCGCGCATCACCCGGAGAGTGCCTCGGAGCCAAGGTGCGGCACCCGGCGCCCTTTTCACCTCGCTCTGCCCTGCCTCACGTCCTGGCGCCCTACCCCCGGGACCTCTAGCAAAGGTGTGTGCCCTACCCCGGGGCCTCCCCGCCCACCTTCCTTCCTCCGCCGAGCTTTTCCACGTGCGTCTGCCATCCCTACCAGGGAGATTGGGTTTCTAAACACAATTACCTTGCCAGCATCTGACTATTGCTTGTTTATTTGTCTTCTATTGAATTAAATTGATATTTCATAATTACACTCAACCCGCAGCGTGCTTCCACTGACACGTCCCTTGAACATGTTTACAAGAATGACGTGCGAGTGCTCGGCCCTGATAGGGGGTGCTGTGTGTTTGTTTTCGTTCTGGTTCAGTCGCCTGCCCCGAGAACCCCGGGTTTAAATGCAGATAATTAGAATAACCCGGACAAGTAATCTAAGATTGCCATTTAAAAATAAAGACATTAACACCGTTGTTTTATCTCCACTGTTAAAACACGTCGGACATGAATGTAGACGTCAAATAGAAGTGGATTCCACATGCAGTTGAATGTTAAACCTTGGTTACCAATCATGATAAAATCCGGACATCCTTGTACATGGTGCCATAACTACTGATGTATCCGGGCCGTACCAAATATATACGCCCTCGTCGGATCATAACTCTGAGCTGAGTGCCATGCGTGGAATATTCTCGATACAAACCGACAGCATAGTTTAACATTTTATTTCATTGTTATTGCACAAGACGCCACTTGGAGATATTGCCGAACTCGGTGCATGGTATTGCGTCCATGCGTAGTCTATCAGGAAGAAGCTCGCGGCGGGCTTTTATTTAACCTAACGTCCCATTGGACAGATTAGAAAAACATGAGGTTATTTGTTGGCTTTCAGAAGAAGGTAGTTGTAAGTACACACACGCTGGTCGATAAAAGTAATCTTTTTGCTCATTTTCAGGCGCAGCGTGAGTAATCCAGTAAGATCTTCTATATTCTAAATCAGACTGTATTTTTCTAAATCTCGTCTCACCAACGTGACCTACCGAGAGTGCAATAATTGAATTCCATAAAAACATTTTCCATTTGTGGTATGGTGTTATTCATCAAACTGCGATTTCATCAAGATAATTGAAAATATTTGGAGATGCGGATAATCGTTATTGAATCCTTGTGTCTCGTAAAGCCACGCGATACTTCGACCACGTCTCGCGTTGTGTACAGCGAATGAGGCTAAATACCCAGCTGATTACAATTTGAATTCATTGGGGAGGCTGTGTGACGCTTAAAGACACAATTTGCGATTGGGTTCATAAGTATTGTTTAGTTCAATATTCCGGCAGTGGTGACTTCGTGATGTGTTTATTGCTGGGGTCTTGGGCTGACATGGTAGCATGTCGTAATTTGAAACACTAATCAGCAAGTGCAATATCAGTGGGTTTTTTAAGATTATGAAAAAGAATTGATGAAGGGAAAATATTAGCGTCAGCACGCGGTCAATATTCGGCGGAGCTTGGGGAGTACTTAAAGGCGCAGTTCGACCCGTGAAGATCTGGGTAAGAATAGGTCATCAGCAACCCATGCTTGTCGTGAGAAGCGACTAACGGGATCGGGTGGACAGGCTTGCTGAGTAGATCGATGCTCATGATAATCAATCACTGGAGTGTCTGGTCCAGACTCGATTATTTACAGATCGCCGCCATATAGCGGGAATATTGCCGAGTGCGGCGTTAAACAACAACCAATCAACTAAAGGCGCAGTTCGACATGGTACAGCCACATCCCTCCATCGTCCCCATCTCTGTGTAGTGAGAGCCAAGTTCTGTGTTTCAGCTGAGCGAATGATCTTGAACGATAAAGTGAGTACGTTAGAGAGTGAGTTGTTTATAATGCTGCTTTGAACCGTTTTTCAGTTATATCACGGCATGTCTGCTCAATGTGGGAGGAAATCTCGAAATGATGTACACATGTAGGTCTCAGACGGGTACAAACCGGGATTCGAACCCACAATCATAGGTTTCTGCCGTGCCCAAGGGACGCAACTCTGCACAGAGAATTGCGGCGAGGATTTGCACGAATTCTGTCCTCCTGAAAGGGAAGTTTAGGTATGTGAAAGTACAAGGACTCCAGTCTCTTATGGAGACAACTTGTTCTTATTGATATTATTTATATAATCTAGAACTAATAATTATTGCTTTAGAGACTTCTGCAAGTCTACCACGATGCCGACATCCAGCGGAGCCCGGGGAGTTCGACATGGTACTGCGACTTGGAGAGCTGGGCCAGTTTAAGTCTACTCCCTTCATCGTCCCTATCTCCGTATAGTGAAAGTCAAGCTCTGCGTTTTAGCTGAGAGAATGAGCAAGAGCAAGAGCAGTACATAGGTGAGTGAGTAAAGGAGTAAAGGAGTGAGTGAGGGAAGGAGTAAAGGAGTGAGTGTGTGAAGGAGTAAAGGAGTGAGTGAGTAAAGGAGTAAAGGAGTGAGTGAGGGAAGGAGTAAAGGAGTGAGTGAGGGAAGGAGTAAAGGAGTGAGTGAAGGAGTAAATGAGTGAGTGAGTGAAGGAGTAAAGGAGTGAGTGAGTAAAGGAGTAAAAGGAGTGAGTGAGGGAAGGAGTAAAGGAGTGAGTGAAGGAGTAAATGAGTGAGTGAGTGAAGGAGAAAAGGAGTGTGTGAGTAAAGGAGTAAAGGAGTGAGTGAGGGAAGGAGTAGAGGAGTGAGTGAAGGAGTAAATGAGTGAGTGAGGGAAGGAGTAAAGGAGTGAGTGAAGAAGTAAATGAGTGAGTGAGTGAAGGAGTAAAGGAGTGAGTGAGTGAAGGAGTAAAGGAGTGAGTGAGGGAAGGAGTAAAGGAGTGAGTGAGTGAAGGAGTAAATGAGTGAGTGAGTGAAGGAGTAAAGGAGTGAGTGAGTGAAGGAGTAAAGGAGTGAGTGAGGGAAGGAGTAAAGGAGTGAGTGAGTGAAGGAGTAAATGAGTGAGTGAGTGAAGGAGTAAATGAGTGAGTGAGTAAAGGAGTGAGTGAGGGAAGGAGTAAAGTAATGAGTGAGGGAAGGAGTAAATGATTGAGTGAGGGAAGAAGTACATGAGTGAGTGAAGGAGTAAATGAGTGAGTGACTAAAGGAGTGAGTGAGGGAAGGAGTAAATGAGTGAGTGAGGGAAGGAGTAAATGAGTGAGTGAGGGAAGGAGTAAATGAGTGAGTGAGTGAAGGAGTAAATGATTGAGTGAGTGAAGGAGTAAATGAGTGAGTGAGTGAAGTAATAAAGGAGTGAGTGAGTGAAGGGGTAAAGGAGTGAGTGAGTGAAGGAGTGAAGGAGTAAATGGGTGAGGGAAGGAGTAAATGAGTGAGTGAGGGAAGGAGTAAATGTGACTTGGGGAGAGTTAGCGAGTTTGGGAGACTTGAATACCTGAATGAGGATTTGAGAGATTACATTCGTGAATGGGGTAAGTAGGGAGGTGGTGAGCATGTGACTGAAGGCTGGGGGTGAGTGCAGAGATGAGAGAGCGAAAGAAGGAGAGAATGCGTAGGTATATAGGTGAAAGAGTGAAAAAAAGGGGAAAGTGCGTGAGGGAAGCGGTGAATGAGGGGAGGAGTAAACGAGTCCAAGTTTAAATGCTCAAGTGTTTCCCCTTCCAGGCTCCACACTTCAAAGCCCTTCATTTCCCTGTTTAACGCATGGACTCCTTTGTCCGTCACTTCGTTTAATCTATGAAACAAGCCAGTCAACAGATTTCACTCCTGGACTCTCCGATCGATCAGCGTTCTTCAAACCCATGAAGGCCTTTGTATGTTGCTGCGTTGTGTTGTTGTGTTATTTCGTCGTTGTGTTGTTTCGTTGTTGTGCCGTTGTGTTTTATCCGTTGTGTTGCTGTGCCTTTTGTTGTTTTGCCCTGCCGTTTATAGTTTCGTCGTCGTGTTGTTGTGCCGTTGTGTTGTTTCGTTGTTTCGTCGTTCCGTTGTTGTGCCGTTGTGTTGTTTTGTCGTTATGACGCTGTAAAATCTGTACCGTTTTGTAGTTGTTGGTGTGCCGCCGTGCCGATGTGTTCTTTCGTCATTGCGCCGTTGTGTTATTTCGTTGTTGTGTTGTTCCGTCGTTGTGTTGTTGTTCCTTTTGTTGTTTTGTCCTGCCGTTTCTTGTTTCGTCGTTGTGTTGTTTTGTCGTTGTGTTGTTGTACCATTGTGTTGTTTCGTCGTTGTACCGTTGTGTTGTTTCGTCGTGCCGTTGTTGTACCGTTGTATTGTTTTGTCGTTATGACGCTGTATTTTTATGCCGTTGTAAGGTTCTGTCGTTGTTCCGCCATGCCGTCGTGGTGCCGTTGTGTTTTTTTGTCATTTTGGTGTTGTGTTGTTTCGTCGCTGTGCCGTTGTGTTATTTCGTCGTTGTACCGTTGTATTGTTCCGTCGTTGTGCCGTTGTGTTATTTCGTCGTTGTGCCGTTGTGTTTTTTCGTCGTTGTGCCGTTGTTATCTTTCGTCGTTGTGCCGTTGTGTTGTTCCGTCGTTGTGCCCTTGTGTTCTTTCGTCGTTGTGCCGTTGTGTTCCTTCGTCGTTGTGCCGTTGTTATCTTTCGTCGTTGTGCTGTTGTGTGTTTCGTCGTTGTGCCCTTGTGTTGTATCCGTTGTATTGTTGTGCCGTAGTGTTGTTTCGTCGTGCCGTTGTTGGCCGTCGTGTTGTTTTGTCGTTATGACGCTGTATTTTTATGCCGTTGCATTGTTTTGTCGATGTTTCGCCGTGCCGTTGTTCCATTGTGCCGTGGTGTTGTTTCGTAGTTCACCTTGCAGTACATGGGTTCCACACGGCGTCTATCTGACGACCTGGCTACACACAGGCCGACAACTCGGGTACTCTGTTGCCAGGTACATTGATGGAGATACCGTAGGTATTCAATACCTCCTGATATAACAAACATGTGAAACATTAGCAACTCAGGGTAAGTTAATATTTCTCGGTCACACGTACGCCACAGCATGGCGTCCATGTGGTTCCGTGATGAAGATACCTGTATACAAAGTTTGTCAAAAATCGTTCCTAAAACCACAATCGTTCAAGCTGTTTATACACGAACCGACCATTCCCCGAGTCAATCTGTTTTCTTCTGAAATAGGATTCTGAGGGGAAACAACTCGTCCCATAAATCTGAGAGCTCGTGATGTTGGTTTACAACCATCATCAAGACGTTTATCGAGGGAAGGAAGTGACCTCTCTCCTGACCTTTGTCACCGGATACTGTCATCCCACGTGATGTATAGTGTCACCTGGATGTGTTGTGCACGTGTCAGGTATTTCCTCGGATGATTAACGCTCATGGTAGTCCTGTAGTGTAGATTGCAGCGCGGGGCAGAGGTGAGGAACATTAACTGCGTTGATAGGCGGAACAAGTCCCCTTGTGCTCCCTCTCGCCCAGGTGAAAGAAGAAACTCAAGGAAGTTAATTACAGTCGACAGATGACATAATTCCCTGCGACTCTTTGTCTGAATATATATTTAGTAGCAAGGATTTAAATGACACAAAATAGTGCTTGCTTTATTAAGAATAGACGGAAATGTAATGCACTGCCACGCTATTGGACGCGAAACATATCACTATTTGAATCTAAAACATGCATTCAAGCGTAGCACGCTAAAGTTGGTTAAATAGAGAATCAACGAGTGTTGATATATTTGATATCAAAAGACACGAGGGTGAGATTTTATTTATCATCCAACATCAATTTTCCAAGTTTTTCAATTTGTAGACAGTAATTAGCAGTGTCTTCAGCGTAAAAAGTACTGCTAACAGCTTCAGTAGCAGAGCCATTAGTGATGTCATTTGATTGTGACGTCATGGTAAAAGTGACGTCACAATGGTCTGCAAAGCATTGTGATGTAATTTCATTGCAGCGATATCTACAGTGTAGATATCGCTTGATCTAATCCAAGCGATATCTCCTGTGGGAGCCAGTTTTGGATGATAAATGAAGAATCTCACCCAATAGTGTTTTGGATGATAAACAGTCTTAGGCCAGACCAATTTAATTGCTAGGATTACGGATTTTTTCGGGTAAAGTGGCTGAATGGAGGAGGGAATGTAAAAAAAAAAAAAAAAGTACTTGAGAGAATTTTTTTTCGCAGGTATTACGGATTTTAGGAGGCAGGAATGCTGATAGGAGGAAATAAAAAAAAAAAAAAAAAAAATCCCTCACTTGTGCCACAGAAGCTACAAAAGTATTTCAGTATTACCCACCACGCATGCACTATAGTCCCTTTATCTAATGACACTCCTTACTGATGTCCAGGGTTTACAGGTATCTTTTGGCAGTTTTCCACAAGCAGGTAGACTTCAACAACAAGCTTTTAACTTATTAAAGATTTATTGTATTTTAAAAATATAAAAACAATGTGAAATACACTGAAATTAAAACAGCACTTGGCTTCAAAACAAATATACATTTGGCACATACAAGTAGGGAGGTCAGGCACGGCAGCCATCTTGTTTTTTAAAAGAAATTAATCAAGTTTCATCACATTTCAGCTTCATTGACAGAAATAAGAAGAAGATACATGCTTATGAAGAATGTCTTAATAAAACATTATGCCTATTCTTGTGTTGTTCTCTTTGTTATTTCACCATGAATAGAATGTTTATTCAAGTATGCAGCTTCTTTTGATTACCGGGTATGTCAGCTTTTTGCCAAAATGGCACCATCCAATCTTCGTACCCTTGACGTTCAGGGTAAAACTACAAGTACTTGAAATACTCTGTCCAGTATAATGTCATTGTGTTAAATGATCAGGTAACACTCATGGCTGACGTGTTATGCTAACATGTGGAATGCACTTAAATTAAATAGCCCTTGACTTCAAAACAAAAGAAAACATTTGGCACATACAAGTACTTGAAATACTCTGTCCAGTATCACTTTTTTCGTGTTAAATGATCAGGTAACACTCATAGCTGAAGTGTTATGCACTTAAATTAAATAGCCCTTGACTTCAAAACAAAAGAAAACATTTGGCACATACAAGTACTTGAAATACTCTGTCCAGTATCACTTTTTTCGTGTTAAATGATCAGGTAACACTCATAGCTGAAGTGTTATGCACTTAAATTAAATAGCCCTTGACTTCAAAACAAAAGAAAACATTTGGCACATACAAGTACTTGAAATACTCTATCCAGTATAACTTAATCGTGTTAAATGATCAGGTAACACTCATGACTGACGTGTTATGCTAACATGTGGAATGCACTAAAATGAAATGGCACTTATTAAATGGCTTCAAAACAAATAACCATTTAGCACCTACAAAAACTGTACCTGAAATGTTACAAAAAGTACTTTTTTCCACTTTCACTCAGTATCACACAGCATTTTCCTCATGGAATAATGAGGTACACACCTCCTATTAAAAGCAGTCATAAAACAACAAAAGGATAACATACATGAGCAGAGACATTCTGCTCAAATTCCGGCCAAGACTTTCCCCCACATCACATCAAAATTGGAAAATGTATTTAAAAAATAAGAGGTACCATTTCTGATTTCACACAAAACACAGGAGTTAACATATCTTCCATCATTTGACTAGTACCTGCATGATTTACAGGTCAGTTAATGCAAAATGATTTATGATGTTCTCAGTTTTTTAACATTACGTTTCCCCCTCACTGCAGCTTCTTTTCCTGATTGTTTACAAGATCGACAGATAGGCCTCACAGTGCTGTACATAGCCTGAAGTTCATGGATTACACTGTCATCAGCAAAATCTTCTGACCTGGCAATTCCGCAGTGAAAGCAAACACTTGGCAAAGAACATGTATTACTGGCATAGTATGTAGTCTCCATTGTGGACGAACATCTGAGACTCTCTTTCACAACTAGCGTTTCAAAGTATGGAGATGCTGGAGGAAACAGTGGTGACCCACAAGTGTAAGAACGTCCCTCTCTCATGCGGATCAAGGCTGTTTTGTCTTTGTAGGAAAGTCTGGTGTCTGAATAAACACATCTCGGTTTACGACATTCAACACATGTTACTGACTCTCGAACTTTGTTTGCAGTGAGAATTTTCCTATTTTGCTTGTCTCTTATTGAAGACATGGTGACAGAACTCAAGGAGGGTCTAGCTGAATCAGTAGTGTCTGTACCATAGACAGAATGAAACTCTTCAAACTTATCTCCACTTTCAGGAGATACAACAGGATCAGGAATGAAATTCAATTGTTCAAACTCATCATCAGGCAGTCTTGGAGGATTGATGACACAATACCAACAATCGTCAACTCTGTGAGGATCACATTTCTTGATTTGAAAGATGTACTGCCGACAGCGACAATGGCGATCCATGAAGTCATTTAGTTTATCTGATTTCTCCAGATCTTTCTTCGTCAACTTGTTCATATCAAGTTTATCATCTATATGATCTTTCAAAATTCCGAAGAAATTTTCAACACTCTCATTGCTTGCAGCACTGTTTATTATCACCGCATCCCCCTTGACTTTCAGATGAGAAAACCTTTCCTCCAGTAACTTCAGAACTGGCAAGACGGCTGCTGTAAGGCCTTCTTTAAAAGCTGGATACCTAGAAGCAATGTCTCTTGCAGTTTTCAGGGTTGACACTCTCTTCATTTTCATTTCCAGTTCCTCTGTCATCCGTTCCCTCTCTAAGGAGACATTTTGTAGTGCAAGGTTCAGAACAGAGTTCACTCTTTCGGCCAGGTTTGCCCAACTGCCCATTGGTGCTGTCCTTGCCGTGATCAACATGTCCAAATCGAGCCATGCAAACATGGCTATCATAGCCAATTGCACAGATCCGAAAGTAGTGCGGTGATCAGGGCCACCATCCGTGTACATTATGAGTATAGCTCTCTCTGAATTTCCATCATCAGTACTGAAATGGGATTTGATGATGTTTGTTGTTTCAGCACCATGACGAATAGCATTGGACGGACTGAACACTTTGTCCTTTACAGTCACAAAGGCTGTTCCATTGAAGAAAGAATCACTGGCATCCTGTGGAATGTCACAGTGCAGAGCAACAGAGGGGATGGCCCCGCACACATTATAATCATGATCTAATGCTGTAAGAGAGCTGGCAGTAGTACTGGAAAGAGAAGCATTATGTGGGCGAACACCAGTACTAACAGGTAATCCAGGCTCTCCAATAGGAACAATGGCTTTGTCATCAAGCCAAAAGAAATCGACATGCTCTCTCAATGTCACAGCAAATTTCTTCAAGTAGACCAACTGTGCAGCCACATAGTGACTATCCTCATGTTTTCCACGTATCTGTCTTGTTTGAAGTGAAAACTTTACATTGAAACGACCAGTGTAGTGGAATGCAGTCCTCGTCGTTGGATTGGCTGGCCAGAACTGCAGTCTCACCCATTCATTGGAGGGAATGAGTACTTCTGGATCTACACGACCCCGCACCGTTGACACAAGATCGTCAATTGATATTGCATATGGAAGGTACAGTTGTGATCCATGTCTCCGCTCGTGGATGGCAAGGTCCCTTTCATGGAAGTATTTTTCAACTTCACCCCAGAAGGTATCAAACTTTGTACTGTCTGGGTTGCCATTCAGTCTCCGTAAATCCAATGCCACATCAGGATCATTTAACTCCAACACATCTTCAACACGTTGATCAATCGCAGCTTGTGCAGTGTTTTCAGCACCACTACTGTCATTGGTCAAGAATTTGTACATGTTTCTGAGAAGAGCTGGAGACACTCCTGTAGACTGTTGGTATTTCGCATAGAACTCTTTCTTCATCTGTCTAGTTGAATAATCTGGCAATGACTTGTGGACTACCCGCACAGTTTTAACTGTATTTTCATCTGACCTCTCGCTCTTATCACCTGGCAAACGCCATACAAAATGTATATTTCCGAGATAATTGCCCTGAAAGTAACTGTAATGTGCCACTGGTACAGACAAACTTAGATTGTCAATCCATGTTCTTCTCTTGTATCTACAGGTTGGGTGATAGTTGCTGATTTCCACAGGAGTGTATTCATCCTCAGAAGCCAATGTATTGTCAAGATCCAAATAATTCTCCCCCACAGGACCAACAGGATTTCGCAAAGGTGCACTAGCATTGTGTCGTTCTTTGGACCGCTGGGACTGTTGTCTCAGGAAGTCAATGTACTTTCTCATACACTGGACCAGTTGCTGAATATCTTGATAGAGTGTCTTAAATTTGTAGGTCCATGGCAGCATGAGGAGCTCAGACAGGGCATCAATATGCTCTTGAAGTTTTGCGACTTCCATCTGAAAATACAAGTCATCAGATGTTTAAAAATCATTGTTTGAAGTTTGTATTACAATCTTGTAACATTGCAGTTTCATTTAAAGTAGACAATTGTTCTCTATTAAAAATTTAATAAATGCTAAATTTATTAATCTGTATTTATTCTCATCATGTCAACATATGACTTTATTCAATAATAGTTCCCTTGACCATTTGGCAAAACACATGCACACACACTGACAGGGTACTAGTTTAAAAGTCTGGGTTTGTCTAAAACAATCCAAGTTTTATACTAGCTTCAACAATCAACATAGTATTAATAAAGGTTTTCAGGTGTCAAATTATTTTTCAAAACTTTTCCTAAGAAATTGACGTTTACAGATTTTGTTATACATACCTTTGGTGGTGGCTTATGTGCTTGTACATGATCGAAGTAGCCTTCGAACTGTTGGAACATGTTGGGAATTTTTCCCCCCCTCTCCTTCAGTTTACTGTGCTGTGATGTGATGTACCATAATATTCTCTGAAGAGTCTTGCAAACAGTTTTTCCTACTGCTTCAACATTATTTGTTGTAAAACCAATGCCATGTTTGTGAAACATGTCGAGAATGTCATTGAAAAGTTTTCGATCGCCAGTTAGTTTGTCACCAGAATATTTCGCCGGCAGCTTGTCGAACTTTTGAGAACTCATCATAACATCAAACGCTGATGTTTTCTGCACATCGGCGCTGTTTATTCTCGATTTTGCCACCACTGTCACATAATTTAGTCCAAAGTCTGCTAAAACTTGCATGGGTGTTGTAAGTTCGACGATATTCCCGTAGGAACCAGCCTTGGATTCTGTTGCATGCACCTCTTGTATAGAAAGTCCATCTCCATCGGCGATTGACGATACGGCTTTCGTCGCCAAATCACCAACTGTGTCATCCAGTGGACTTTCCATGATTCGCTTTGATAAGCACACGCTACCCTTCAGAACGCTTACGCTAAAATACTTTGCTGACATTGTCGAAAGACAGCAGATAATAAGAGGCATTAAAATACCAAAACTGACACCCCATGTCCACATGGTTCCGGCATATTCAAAACACGTTCTGCGCATGTGGGAAACGCTTGTAATTGAGAGTACGCATTCGATTGGCTATGTTCGCGTGGAACGACCAATGGAATTTGCCGACACATGTGCGTAAGGAATTTTAGTTAAAAACAAGAGTTACTTCCCGTAACATGTATTTCTCACAACAAGGCTTATCGATCGATGTTGGATGTCGGGTAGAATATTATAAAAAAAAATGATAGAATTTCATTTTTTTTTTTTTCCGATTTGGCGAAAAATGGTGTCGGCGGATCCGTAATCCTAGCAATTAAATTGGTCTCGCCTTAGTTATTAGTGTCAGGAATACATTGGAAGTTTGAAAGGCCATGACAAGGGTCAAGGATCAAGGTCATCAGGAAGTTGTTAACCGCTAAACTGCTCGAGTTGAAATTCACTATCCAATGAAACTTGGAAAATGTCTTCCTCAGAACGGGGTCGAGGTAAAAGTCGTGTTATGAGGTCAGTGAGGTTGTGTTTAAATCTCACAATCAAACGGATTTCAAAGAGCGTCATATGACTCTCGCTGAAGAGTTATGTGATCAGTGTTACGTCATTCAAAGCTGCAGTAAAAGAATATATCACACACATCAGTGACAAAAAAATTGTTCGATGCAATTCCGTTTTAACTTACGTTCCCGTAATTCTTTTCAGGTGAACAATTGACTTGTCTTTGCATGCTTTTGTAACGGGTACCACCAGCGGGGATAACTTTTTACGATCACCTGGTATCGTCACAAATTGATAGTTAATCATAAACACGTGCTTATGATATAGTCGGAATCGTACAATGGACTCCATTAATTTGTAGTGGTCACATGTGCCACTTGTCGCCAGCTGTGGACGCCAAGTAAGTCACAGTCCTGTACCAGTCACAGCAGGCATCCTGGGATGCCCATTGTCATGCATGGCACCCACAGCCCACAAACAGATCTAGATAGTCCAGGTACATCAAGTCTGTAGTGGCATCATGAAAGCCGCCCTGCACTGTCGGCCCACGGGAAGCTGTGGGTACGTAAGAACACTACAGGGCCAGCCCCTCCCTCTTCATGTAAATTCATAGCTCTATACTTCTTAATGAAAGAGAAATATACAACCAAAAACAAAACAGAACCGATCTAAAAAATATCGCTCGCTGAATATAAGTAATAATAGGCCATTTATATTGTGCTATACTTGCACAAATGCACATGCTCAAAGCACTATTATTAAACCGGTCACTGGATCAGAGAGCACTCAACAATCATTCTCAGCTCCCTGGGGAGTATACAACCCAAGCTGCCTGTTAGAAGGTTAACGACCACATGTGTTACATGAGCTTCAGTGTCTGCATTTTTATAGAGTAAGAAGTATAATTTTGATCGGCCCTGTATTGTCAAAACTTAATAATCTACCACAAACGATCATGTGTACGGCGTGTCAGCCCGAAGTGATGCAGGTCTCAGACGTTAACCACTTCGGTGAAACCCACGAGCACGGGTATAATGCTGACAAACCTAGAAACATGATAGGGGAGAACCGGGATTTGGACCCACAATCATAGGTTTCTGGCCTGCCCAAGGGACGCAACTCTGCACAGCGAATCGCGGCGCCTTAGGCGACTGGGCCACCCGTGCTTCCCCAGGCGGAAGAGAAGAGTATGTATAATATTAGTTTTGGGCTGTCTATTGATAAATAGTCTTCGATGAAACTGAAATATTCGGGAGCATGGGAGGGATTTAACCAAAAACTGTTGTTGTTTTCTATTTTTTTTGTCGTTTCCTCCATTGGATTATCAAGCCCATTCCTTCCATTCATCATCGTCGCCTCTTTCCGTCACATCCCGTAACAACACGAGTGGTAATGAATGCGTCTTTACGATCTCCCGTGACAAGGGCGGATAACTCCAGTGAGGTTTCACCGGTGCCGCTGTTCTGTGACATGCGCACTGTACCTGCCTTAATGGCAGCGTCTGACACTAAGCAGAGTAAACCAAGAGTCTGAAGGGCCCCGCTGAAAAAATGTAGGTCCAAACATTTTTGCTGAATGCATGTGCGCCGTGAAGATCCGGGGTACAATAGGTCTTCAGCAACCCGTGCTTGTCCCCCGTGAAGATCCGGGGTAGAATGGGTCTTCAGCAACCCATGCTTGCCGTAAAAGGCGACTATGTTGGTCGCAAGAGGCTTGCTGACTTGATTGATGCATGTCATCGTATCCTAATTCCGTAGGTCGATGCGCATGATGTCAATCACTGGATTGTCTCGATCAGACTCGATTATTTACAGACCGCCGTCACAAAACTGGAATATTGCTGAGTGCGGCGTTAAACAACAAACAAACAAACAAAACTTGCGGGTCGGTATGGCCATCAGGATATTGGTGTTAAAACATGGGCAAACTTCCTTTAACTTCCGAATATCCCCCGGAGTATTAACCGGACGCATCTCTGACAAGATGAGGGCTATCGTGGCGCTAAGGTGATCGTAATTCCCATACTTTATCATAGACTTACGACTGTTGTAGCGCTGAGGTTATCGCAAATTCCCTACCTTAACATTGACTTACGACAATCGTAGCTCTGAGGTGATTCTCACTCCCATACCTTATCATAGACTTACGACAGTCGTAGCGCTAAGGTGATCTTAACTCCCATACCTTAACATAGACTTACGACTATCGTAGCGCTAAGGTGATCGTAACTCCCATACCTTAACACAGACTTACGACTGACGTAGCGCTAAGGTGATCGTAACTCCCATACCTTAACATAGACTTACGACTGCCGTAGCGCTAAGGTGATCGTAACTCCCATACCTTAACATAGACTTACGACTGTCGTAGCACTAGGGTGATCGTAACTCCCATACCTTAACATAGACTTACGACTGTCGTAGCGCTAATGTGATCGTAACTCCCATACCTTAACATAGACTTACGACGGACGTAGCGCTAAGGTGATCGTAACTCCCATACCTTAACATAGACTTACGACGGACGTAGCGCTAGGGTGATCGTAACTCCCATACCTTAACATAAACTTACGACGGACGTAGCGCTAAGATGATCGTAACTCCCATACCTTATCATAGACTTACTACTGCCGTAGCGCTAAGATGATCGTAACTCCCATACCTTATCATAGACTTACGACTGCCGTAGCGCTAAGGTGATCGTAACTCCCATACCTTAACATAGACTTACGACTGTCGTAGCGCTGAGGTGATCGTAATTCCCATACCTTAACATAGACTTACGACTGTCGTAGCACTAAGGTGATCGTAACTCCTAAACCTTAACATAGACTTACGACTGTCGTAGCGCTAAGGTGATCGTAATTTCCATACCTTAACATAGACTAACGACTGCCGTAGCGCTAAGGTGATCGTAACTCCCATACCTTAACATAGACTTACGACTGTCGTAGCGTTACGGTGATCGTAACTCCCATACCTTAACATAGACTTACGACTGTCGTAGCGCTAAGGTGATCGTAACTCCCATACCTTAACATAGACTTACGACTGTTGTAGCGCTGAGGTGATCGTAATTCCCATACCTTAACATAGACTTACGGCTGCCGTAGCGCTAAGATGATCGTAATTCCCATACCTTAACATAGACTTACGACTGCCGTAGCGCTAAGGTGATCGTAACTCCCATACCTTAACATAGACTTACGACTGTCGTAGCGTTACGGTGATCGTAACTCCCATACCTTAACATAGACTTACGACTGTCGTAGCGCTAAGGTGATCGTAACTCCCATACCTTAACATAGACTTACGACTGTTGTAGCGCTGAGGTTATCGCAAATTCCTTACCTTAACATTGACTTACGACAATCGTAGCTCTGAGGTGATTCTCACTCCCATACTTTAACATAGACTTACGACTGTCGTAGCGCTAAGGTGATCGTAACTCCCATACCTTAACATAGACTTACGACTATCGTAGCGCTAGGGTGATCGTAACTCCCATACCTTAACATAGACTTACGACTGTCTTAGCGTTACGATCACTTTGTGGAACGGAACCCAGAACAGACAATCTCTTCCTTTTTAGTCTGAAACTGAAGAATGTAAACTTTTGTTTCAGGGTATGTGTGAGAGATTCTGTCCAAGTCTGAACGCAGCACTGTTGCACTGGTTTGGTCGAGGACATAAAGCGGTACCTTGCCTCTGCTCTACTCTGTACCCACAATGCACTACCCACAAGCATCTCGGGTGGCGGGCCTGGAATTTGCCTAAACTATCCAGTTTCTGTTGGATCTCGTGACAAAGAAGCATGACGGTGAACGGAGAAGACGTTTAATAAATCTTTAACACTGTTTTACGATAAAAAGAACCTATCAGCGTGGCTCAGTGTAGGCCAGAGGGAGTTCAATAAGCTTTCTCGTTAACTAAAGACAACCAAAGGATGCTCGCTCAAACGGCCATCAATAAGTTGTGTCAACTGGGAGGTTTGTAGAGTTCTTCAGTATTCAATCAGCCTGCCACACACTGTTAAGTGCCGCGTTGCGAAGAACATTAGTGTTACATTAAATGAGGGTACGTTTAGAAACTTGATGTCCCCCGGGGGTATGCGTTTCCGTGCATCAACATGATTTTATATTCCTTATTTATAGGCCGGAGACTTTTCCAACTCGTTTTGCGTAAGTGTCATGTGCCACATAGACATATATCTTCACATGTCAGGCGGTAGACGTCAAGGATTCTCCAGGGCGGATATGTTCCAGTAGAATTTCAAGTGGCAAACATACTCCAGCCACGAGGGGCGTATAATATCAGCTACGTTGTAAGAAACTTCCAGAAGTACTGGGTTCGATTCCCCTATCGGTATTTGGCGTCACGTGGCTGTGACAGGGTTTAGACCACGTACAGTTCATAGAAGGAATGTATACTGAACCGCAAAAAGAAACGTCACCCAAAGTAACATTGCATGAAAACTTGTCATGTAAATATCTGGGTAATTTTTGTCAAAGTTTCTCAAATTTACCATTACCTTGTCTGGAAAAATGGAATTTGATGATAAAAAACCCAAAGCAGATGACAATAAAACCGATCGCATCACGGCAACGGCCATGGTAAACTGATGCACGTGTGTACCGTGCAAATTGAAATACACATGCGTTCCCCCATTTCTTGCCCTATAAAAATCGATAGGGTTCATTCATTCGTCATTGAATTGCTACCACATGCTAAGATTGACAAGAAATCAGCGATACAAAGCCCATGGACGATTGCAAGCTGGACAAATCGCCCGGCAAGTAGCCAATGCATTTCAGGCCATATTCAGGCTCCAGCAACGGTACCAGACCACCAACACTACAGATGGGACCGTCTTCAGTTGGCAACACAGCACCAGCATTGACGCCACCAGCAGTGGAGAAGAGTCCTCTTCTCAGACGAGAGCCGTTACGCTATCTCAACAGCAGATGACAGAGAGAGTCTGGCGACGCTGTGGGGAACGTAATTCGGATGCTTGTGTTGTTGAGAGAGACTCGTGGGGTGGTCCGAGCATCATGGTGTGGGGTGGAATTAGTCTTGCACAGAGGGTCGGTCCTGTGGTCTTCAAGAACATCGGTCCAGGGAGAGGCAATAGTGTCACAGCAGCTAGGTTCATTGATCAAGTCTTGAGACCACACGCCATACCTCATTTGGCTCGTCGCCGCAACCACGAATTTCTGCATGATAACGCCCATGCCCACACTGCGAGAGCAACAAGAGGCTTCCTCCAGCAGAATGGCATCAGAACCATGCAGCGGTGATTAAAATCCCATTGAGCACCTGTGGGACGAGATTCAAAGACGGCTGAATGACGTCCGACCAAGGCCGACAACTGCAGCTGAACTACGTCAGGCGTTCCTCAGAGTGTGGGCAGTGATTGTCAGTGGCAGAACATGATTGAAGCGCTGGTATGGTAAAAGTCGAGTGCCGTTGTGGACGGACTTTAGCGGCAGACATCGGCAGCGAGTACATTAAAGTTTTCGCCCCTTGTTGTTGACAAAACGTGGCAGGCTTGGTCGTTCGAGAAGTTTCGGGATGGAGCAGTTTCTAGAACAGTTTCTGCCTATAGGAGAGCGACACGAGGGCGACTCGCGGCTGTTCACGACCTGACTTGCGCCTTATCTATTCCCCAATACGACTGAGATGCCTATCTGAAAACATCGAATTCCTGTCAGCTTCCAAAACTATTCAGGATTCAAGAACGGAACGCAGGCCTCTCACATGCTCAAGACGTTTGACAGTGACAAACTGTGAACCTTCATCAGTGCACAACTCTGGAGCCTGTTAATTACTGCCGCTGCCGCTTCACTGGCATATTGTATTCCTGTTTTATTGTAAACCTTAAATAATTTTTCCATATAATTTATTGACTTCTCATTACCATTGTATGGTCATCAATGATACAAGTCAGTTCTGTGCAAATCCGATTTGAACATTAGACTAACACTTAGTCAATGAAAACATCTCTTTAAAAAGATTAATTTTATTCGAAAGAACCTTTCCTCTTCTGTTGAATCAAGCATACTAGACTTGGTTAGTTTGATCTAGATTTGTCTAGGCTTTTAGTAAAACAAAATGCCTGAAAAATATAAATTCCACAGTCATGGTGCAGGACTAGGTGAACATTTGCGTTTCAATTTGGAAATCACATAGTAACACTGGTCAATAGATACGTTAAGTCAACGTTTTCTATCTGTAGGGACCCGGGTTCACTTTGAGAATGTGCGTATGTGTTTAGGCCCTGGTGTTACAGATGAAAGGCGTTTCCCTTATATTAATGAGAGAGTACATAGAGGGGGTAACGGCGGGGGGTCCAAACAAAAATGTTTGCCACGCAGATACTAATCACTTGAAGGTAAGCGGAGGTATACAGGTGTTTCGTGTGGTATAACGTCCCTGCCTCATCACTTCCAGATGGAAGATATCCCTACACGCTATGAGATATACATCTCCCATCACCCATTCTCAGCAGGGATGCTGGGGCGCGTGGCTGTATCTCCACTCCATCCCTCCCCTCGTGTGTATGCGTGTCTAGCCTTGCTCCAAGGCTGTACTGAAAGACAAGTCCATGGATGTGTAGTAATTATATCCCCCTAATGGCCAGGCTAGATATTTGGACACTCCAGTCTCTTATAGGGACGACTTGTACGTATTATTTACATAATGAACCAATTATGATTTGAACACACAATTATTGCCTTAGAGACTTGTGCAAGCCTAGTGCGTGTCCTGAGATCAGGCCACTGACACGGACTGCTGAGTATGGACACGACCACGACGCCATGATTCAGCAGCTGGTTAGAAATGATAAAATATACACCACCATATGGTATCTTGAGTCTATAAACAGTGTTACCTCCAATGTCCTCCTATCTGCTACACTATCAGTAATTCCCTGTATCCTGCGGTGTAATCGCTGGCCCAAAACATTCAGGACATATATAGAGGCTAACTTCTTTTATCTTGGGCGTTCTGTTTTAATTACTTGGCGTTTCAAAATTACAGTTACGAGAATAGCTTTTTCTCTCTTCCACGAGTCTTAACATTAATGGAAAAAATAAGGTCTATACCGATATATGTCATTCCGAAATACTCTCTCTCTCTCTCTCTCTCTCTCTCTCTCTCTCTCTCTCTCTCTCTCTCTCTCTCTCTCTCTCTCTCTCTCTCTCTCTCTCTCTCTCTCTTTTCTTAATTTCACCATACTGCACTAGGGCAATCTCATGATACTGCCACGGGTGCTGATAATATTCACTATCAGTTACTCGCTTACTAGCTGTGTATGCAAGACCATGGAAAGATTTGTAAATAACCGACTTATATGGTATTTAGAAACAAATAATCTTTCAACAAATATTCAATGTGGTTACAGAAAAAATAGAAGTACCGTTGACCATTTGGTTAGACTGGAAACAGTTGTGAAAAATGCTGTCATTATTAAACAACATGCGGTATCCATTTTTTTCGATTTAGAAAAAGCATATGATACCACCTGGAAACATGGAATTTTAAAAGATCTTTATGAAATCGGATTGAGAAGGCGTTTGCCTAATTTGTATCTCAGTTTTTAACAAAAAGAAATTTCCAGGTCAGTGTGGGATCCACCATGTCTGATTTTAACGATCAAGATCAAGGTGTTCCACAAGGTAGCATATTATCGGTTACGTTGTTTAGCATAAAACAATTATAGTTTATCTAAGGTTTAAAATGACTCTGTTGACGGATCTTTGTTTGTTGACGATTTTAATGTATCATGTCGAGGTAAAAATGTGCACACGATTGAGAGACAGTTATAACTTTGAATAAAATCAATGTTTTGGCAGAGCAGAACGGATTTAAGTGTTCAAAGTCTAAAACAAATTGCATTCATTTGTCGAAAATATAGACCACAAAGGGTTCCAGATTTACATCCAGCTGGAACTCCAATTAAAGTTGTCAAAGAAGCTAAATGTTTAGGAATAGGTTTTGATCATCTCCTTACTTTCTTACCACATATTAAACATGGAGAAGCTAAATGTCTGAAGGCAGTAGATTTATTAAAGGTTGTTTCTAATTCCAAGTGGGGAGGAGATCAGACCACCCTCCTTCACTTATATAGATCACTTGTCCGTTCTAAATTCGATTATGGCTCCATCAGCTGTGGCGGAGCTTGTAAAAGTAACCTTAAAGTACTCTACCCTATACATCACCAGGGTCTAAGTCTGTCTTGGATCTTTCAGAACTTCTCCTATTGACAGTTTGTACATTGAGGCTGATGAACCTTCTCTTAAACAGCGACGTATAAAACTCTCTTTACAATACATAACTAAATTATATTCAAATTATCAAATCCAGCTTACAACTGCGTTTTTAATCCTCTTTGTGGATTCTTTCAATACAAAGTCAGCCCTTATTCCACCACTAGGAATCAGAATTAAACTTTTCATTTCTGCAGCAAATATTGAACTCGAAAACATATCTCCTTTTCGCCTGCTTTCTTCTCCTCCTTGGCAATTGTTTAAGCCACAGGTTGATCTTACCTTATCTAAACTAAAGAAATCTGACACTTATCAACTACAATATCAACAAGATTATAATCAGTTAAGAAACGAATATAATACTTACAAATCAATATTTACAGATGGATCCAAGGATGGAGGTGCTGTTGCCAGCGCCACCATCATTGGATCCAGAACTATATGAACTAGATTACAAGATGACTCTTCAATTTTTACAGCTGAATCAAAGGCCATATCAAGTGCTTTAGAATATATAAATAAACAATCTAAACATAAAGAATTCATTATTTTTTCAGACTCCTTATCCTGTCTTCGGGCAATAAAAAATACTTCGTGTCAACATCCAATTTTACTTAACATCATTGAATTACACAATAATCTTGCTACTGGCCAATACGACATCGTCTTTTGTTGGTTTCCCAGCCATATTGGGATCGTTGGTAACACAATGGCTGATGCTGCTGCTAAGGTAGACTTTAGTCTAACATTTAGTCTCTGAAATCTTATATTACACAATATCCTTCTTAACTCTATTTTTTTTTTAAAATTCCCTATGCTGCTTGTTGAATAGAGCTAGCTTGAGCTGGCTAGACTTGCTTTTGTTTGCATTTCTAGATTATTATTTTTCTATAAAATAAATATATTCCACGGTCATGGTGCAGGACTACTGCTAAGGCAGCACTCAACAAATCTGTGACACCACTTCTTTTACCCTATAGTGATTATAAACCTGTAATTAGTAGTTTCATCAGAGATCTAATGCAGAAGAAGTGGGACACCCAAGTGGGTATAAATAAATTACATGCAATAAAAGCAAATATCGGTTATACCATTCTCGTATATATTAAAAGTTGAGGGATCCTCCATTCTGCATCCCTTGTGATGAAAGAACCACTGTCAAGCAGTGACTGTATTGATTTTGCCATCACAAGGGATAAGTATTTCAAAGTTTCAGCTATGAAGGATCTTTTCACTCAGGTAAGTACTCATTTAATTCTTGTTTTTTTAAAGGAAATTGAATAAATTCATAAATTTTTATTGCTATATTTTGTAAATATCTAAATAACTTTAAAACTGGTAGTATGAATCAGTAACTGAGATTGTTAGTGGCTATATCCTCGAAGGTGGTAAAAGTAGTGTAAAATTATTGTCCCCCTGAGAGGGTATATAAGACCACGTCTTTCAAAGTATATTTATTTCTGCCACGTTTTTAATCGTAGCATATGTGTTATTTTAATGTTTGGCTACATTTGTCAGCCATCGCCAACAACTGAAGGGATGATGTAAATCCGACCGGGGTCCATGCAGGTAGCAAAAGTCCCCATGGTCCCCAGCGCGGCGATCTACCTTCAGTTGGTGGCGATCTATAGCCCATTTTATTATGTGTTGTTGAATGATTAGGAAGTTATCTATTTTCTCGTGTTCTCAAACTAGTTTTACGAATATCTGTGATGTCCTTTGGCGACAGAATTTATATCAATGTCAAATTTTGTCTCGTCACGATATGGCTGAAATATTGCCGATGTGACGTTAAATATTTACTCACTCACTCTTAATTTCACCACACCAATATTTATTTCAAGACAGAATTTTTGTTTACTTTCTTTTAATTTTAAAATGTTATTATTATCCTATTTCGGCACGACAGTTTGGGAACAAAGTCCTCAGTACATAAAGGGTCTTGCGGGGTTATAGTTTTTCATTGTTTGTTTGTTTGTTGTTTAACGCCTCACTCCGCAATATTACAGCTATATGACGGCGGTCTGTGAATAATCGAGTCTGGACCAGACAATCCAGTGATTGACATCATGAGCATCGATCCACGCAATTGGGATCGATTTCATGCATCAACCAAGTCAGCGCGCCTGACCAGCCTTTAACGGCAAGCATGGGTTGTTGAAGACCTATATGGATTCTACCCCGGATCTTCTCGGGTCAGCTTTTCATTCAAGACAAATTGTTTCGTATTCTTTACCCTGCCAAGAGAGTGTTATGGCATTCAGTTCCCCCTTCGCTTAGAAATAAATATCTTTGTCATAAATGGGGCAAACGTATCTATCCCAGTATTACACAGCAATAACACGATCGACCGCTCATAATTAGTTCCATTTATTCAAAACTGAGTAGCGCTTTTTTCGGATATTAATGATTACCTCAGTAATGAAAGAGATATTTCCACACACAAGTTTGCAATCGTCCGTGACTCACGCAGATTCAGAAGCTGATGACGTTTGTCATTAAATCCTTTACTCTTCAAATAGGAATCCTTTTAAATCGCTAAAGCTAAAATCAAAGTCTAGCCAGCTTGACTGACCTTTGAGCTCGGACTTAGGAGAATCTTGATTGGCGCGATGACTGGATTTTATTTCGTTGATGTCATTCCTGGAAATGATTCTGAGTCAATCCGCAAACTTTATAAAAGCAAGTTGACCCCTCCTATCTCAAGTTACCCCTCCCCGCCCTGATAATCACGAAGTTGACCTCTGCTATCCCCAATCACACAGAGTACTCCCAACTGACCAGCACAGGCGGAGCAACCTTCGTACGACGTGACCGCTCAATGGGTACAATGTTATCTCGCCCATGACGTCATCGCTGTTTCTCTGATTGTGGTGTTATCTTTCGATTATTCCCGTCAGAGGGATGTGTATCTGTGCTATGTCGGCATGTAGAGGGCGCTGTACAAACACCAGGCTGGAGGTGGGTGTTGTTTGCGTACAGAGCGCACAATCTGCAGGGCCAGGCAGAATCACATTCGTCTTGGAGCTAAATAAACTTCGTAAGAACGCTACTTCGTTAAAATTTAATATTTCTTTATGTCATGTTACTTCATGTCGTTATTTGGATGCCATAAATCCTTCGTGACTGACAGCTGGGAGTTACTTAAATATTTTAATGGTATCGGTGGATAGAAAAAGACACAAGGTTTGATAAAAGGTCAAGTCGGTTTATTTCGTAAGTGTAGGCCATCGGCCCATAATTACATTAAATTTTGTATTACAAGGTGTGATTATGGATGCAACCCTTGCAATGCAGAAAAGTGACGTCATGTTGTGATGACAAAGGTTTGGGAATCAGTACAACGTGGTCGTTAAAGTTTTGTTTGTTTGTTGTTTAACGCCGCATTTAGCAATATTCCAGCTATTTGATGGTGGTCTGTAAATAATCGAGTTTGGACCAGACAATCCAGTTATTGATTTCGTGAGCATCGATCCACGCAATTGGGATACGATGACATGCATCCACCAAGTCAGCGAGACTGGCAACCCCATCCCGTTAGTCGCCTCTTACGACAAGCATTGGTTGGGTCGTTTAAGAAGAATCAGGCTTTTCCGTAATTACACAATGTGGGGTTTTCGATACTTTGTGGTCGCGTTACTACGAGGTCAGTTGTCTAAAGAGCAAAACATTTCTCCAGAAATGGGATTCGAACCTTAACCTTTAGGATGATGAGGTTTTAGAGTGTGGGGTAAGTAGACACGGAGGTATAAATACCCAAATGACAGAATAAAAATAATATATATGAATTCTTCCTGACGGGATGTTTCCAGTTTCCAATTCCCCTAGAAATTCCCGTATACCATGTAGGTTCCCAGTGCGCGTGTACCAAGTAGGTTCCCAGTGCGCGTGTACCAAGTAGGTTTCTAGTGCGCGTGTACCAAGTAGGTTCCCAGTGCGCGTGTACCAAGTAGGTTTCTAGTGCGCGTGTACCAAGTAGGTTTCTAGTGCGCGTGTACCAAGTAGGTTCCCAGTGCGCGTGTACCAAGTAGGTTCCTAGTGCGCGTGTACCAAGTAGGTTCCCAGTGCGCGTGTACCAAGTAGGTTTCTAGTGCGCGTGTACCAAGTAGGTTCCTATAGTGCGCGTGTACCAAGTAGGTTCCTAGTGCGCGTGTACCAAGTAGGTTTCTAGTGCGCGTGTACCAAGTAGGTTCCTATAGTGCGCGTGTACCAAGTAGGTTCCTATAGTGCGCGTGTACCAAGTAGGTTCCTAGTGCGCGTGTACCAAGTAGGTTCCCAGTGCGCGTGTACCAAGTAGGTTCCTATAGTGCGCGTGTACCAAGTAGGTTCCTAGTGCGCGTGTACCAAGTAGGTTCCCAGTGCGCGTGTACCAAGTAGGTTCCTATAGTGCGTGTGTACCAAGTAGGTTCCTTTGGTGCGCGTGTACCAAGTAGGTTCCCAGTGCGCGTGTACCAAGTACGTTCCTATAGTGCGCGTGTACCAAGTAGGTTCCCAGTGCGCGTGTACCAAGTAGGTTACCAGTGCGTGTGTACCAAGTAGGTTCCCAGTGCGTGTGTACCAAGTAGGTTCCCAGTGCGCGTGTACCAAGTAGGTTCAAATAGTGCGCGTGTACCAAGTAGGTTCCCAGTGCGCGTGTACCAAGTAGGTTCCCAGTGCGTGTGTACCAAGTAGGTTCCCAGTGCGTGTGTACCAAGTAGGTTCCCAATGCGCGTGTACCAAGTAGGTTCCCAGTGCGTGTACCAAGTAGGTTCCTATGGTGCGCGTGTACCAAGTAGGTTCCCAGTGCGCGTGTACCAAGTAGCTAGGTTCCCAGTGCGCGTGTACCAAGTAGGTTCCTAGTGCGCGTGTACCAAGTAGGTTCCCAGTGCGCGTGTACCAAGTAGGTTCCCAGTGCGCGTGTACCAAGTAGGTTCCCAGTGCGCGTGTACCAAGTAGGTTCCTAGTGCGCGTATACCAAGTAGGTTCCCAGTGCTCGTGTACCAAGTAGGTTCCTTTAGTTCGCGTGTACCAAGTAGGTTCCTATAGTGCGCGTGTACCAAGTAGGTTCCTATAGTGCGCGTGTACCAAGTAGGTTACCAGTGCGCGTGTACCAAGTAGGTTCCCAGTGCACGTGTACCAAGTAGGTTCCTAGTGCGCGTGTACCAAGTAGGTTCCTAGTGCGCGTGTACCAAGTAGGTTCCCAGTGCGCGTGTACCAAGTAGGTTCCCAGTGCGCGTGTACCAAGTAGGTTCCCAGTGCGCGTGTACCAAGTAGGTTTCTAGTGCGCGTGTACCAAGTAGGTTCCTTTAGTTCGCGTGTACCAAGTAGGTTCCCAGTGCGCGTGTACCAAGTAGGTTCATATAGTGCGTGTGTACCAAGTAGGTTCCCAGTGCGCGTGTACCAAGTAGGTTCATATAGTGCGTGTGTACCAAGTAGGTTTCCAGTGCGCGTGTACCAAGTAGGTTCATATAGTGCGTGTGTACCAAGTAGGTTCCCAGTGCGCGTGTACCAAGTAGGTTCATATAGTGCGTGTGTACCAAGTAGGTTTCCAGTGCGCGTGTACCAAGTAGGTTCATATAGTGCGCGTGTACCAAGTAGGTTCCCAGTGCGCGTGTACCAAGTAGGTTCATATAGTGCGCGTGTACCAAGTAGGTTCATATAGTGCGTGTGTACCAAGTAGGTTTCCAGTGCGCGTGTACCAAGTAGGTTCATATAGTGCGTGTGTACCAAGTAGGTTCCCAGTGCGCGTGTACCAAGTAGGTTCATATAGTGCGTGTGTACCAAGTAGGTTTCCAGTGCGCGTGTACCAAGTAGGTTCATATAGTGCGCGTGTACCAAGTAGGTTCCCAGTGCGCGTGTACCAAGTAGGTTCCCAGTGCGCGTGTACCAAGTAGGTTCCCAGTGCGCGTGTACCAAGTAGGTTCCTGTAGTGCGCGTGTACCAAGTAGGTTCCCAGTGCGCGTGTACCAAGTAGGTTCCCAGTGCGCGTGTACCAAGTAGGTTCCTGTAGTGCGCGTGTACCAAGTAGGTTCCCAGTGCGCGTGTACCAAGTAGGTTCCTATAGTGCGCGTGTACCAAGTAGGTTCCTGTAGTGCGCGTGTACCAAGTAGGTTCCTATAGTGCGCGTGTACCAAGTAGGTTCCTATAGTGCGCGTGTACCAAGTAGGTTCCCAGTGCGCGTGTACCAAGTAGGTTCCCAGTGCGCGTGTACAAGTAGGTTCCCAGTGCGCGTGTACCAAGTAGGTTCCCAGTGCGCGTGTACCAAGTAGGTTCCTGTAGTGCGCGTGTACCAAGTAGGTTCCCAGTGCGCGTGTACCAAGTAGGTTCCCAGTGCGCGTGTACCAAGTAGGTTCCTGTAGTGCGCGTGTACCAAGTAGGTTCCTTTGGTGCGCGTGTACCAAGTAGGTTCCCAGTGCGTGTGTACCAAGTAGGTTATAATGGGCCGTAATGGGATGTCCCCAGATCTTTGTTCGGCGGTAGCGAGAACTAAGATCTGATTTTAATGAGAGTGGACCTGACTCAACTGGGGATCGGGTGGTGATGGCATTTCTAGTGGTGTGTCATTGTAAATTCATGTGGACTGTAGTATGGCAAGTCTGTGATGAAGAACTGAAACAAATATATCTGATACAGCCCAGGCAAGTGGGCAAGTCTAGATTACTGCAGTATCTGAAAATCAAAAGAGTCTCTGGGCTCCTTTTTATCATACATTTTTAAGATAATTTAACAAAAGCAAATTCTGTAAAATATGCCCATTTCGGAGATTAAATGCAAGTCTATAATATGGCGCGAGACCAAACATATTCCCGCAGATCGTCAAGCATCAGAATGGCTTCGTTTGAATACTCAACTCACGAAACAAGGATCCATAGCGTAAAATAAATATCATATTTTTCTCTCTGAAGATACCCATTGTTCAACCATTCAAATCGCTTCCGAGTGTTACAGTCGAAGCAGGAGTGAAATAAATACAATTGCGAACGGCAACATTATTTATAACCGACGTCGTTTGTCGATGAGCATGAGACCTGGTATTGCATTCTGACTTCCGCCATGTTTTACCCCCGGCAGCTGAGTTGGCCCAGGAAGGGGAGGTCACTCTGCACACAGTACAACGGCATCAATCCATGTATTTATTTATTACTTTTCTGAGCCTGACTAACGACAACATGAGAAGGATGATCATACAATCACACCCATTGATGGTAGCCTACATCAACAAACAAGAAATGGTTATTCGACCATGCACCATTCGAAATGCACTAGAGACGGGTATCACAGGCGATATTGCATGCATCATATCAACAGGTGGAGGTGTACATGACGTCACAATGAACAGGGTTCGCAACGGCAAATCCAATTGTCAACTGTACATGGATTATTTTATTACCGGCAGTTTACTTTGAGGCACCAAGAATCGTCGGCATTTTGTTGTCGTGTTGCTGTTGCCATGTTGCTGTTGTCGTGTTGCTGTTGCTGAATACCCGTGGTCTCAGACATGTTGTCTTGTCAGCGGTTGTACTCCCGGACTTCCATCATGTGTCAAGTACCGACCATCTTCCACGTGAATCACCAGCCCTTGTCTTGCACAAGTCTCTTAGGCAATACTGTATTTATAAGTTTAAATAATAATTTCAAGATTATGTAAAAAATAAGAACAAGTTGTCCTATAAGAGAGGCCTTTAATTAGTCCTTAAAGTCCTCAGATCTACTTTCAACATATCTAGACTTGCGTATTAGGAGGATACAACAACTACACATCCATGGACTTTTCTTTCAGTACAGCCTTGGAGCATGGCTACACCAGCCCGGGCGGGTATGTTGGCGGCGAACACGGGCAAAGACGTACAAATTTCATTTCTGAAAGTGCACAGCTCTGTGAACGACTATTCTACAGGATCCCTGGACGTGATGAACAAAGACATACATATAGCCGACTCTACGATCATAGCGGCGAGATTTAATCCCGGCGCCATGACGTCAAATAATGCAACTTCCTCACTTCAAAACGACGCCGTCTTTGATACGCCTGGCCTATGTGATTATATTTGCGTTTACGGACCTAAAACAGGGTGAACGAGGCGGCCGAATATTCCACCGACGTAATCTAGTTGTCTGCTTACACACGGGTCCATTCCCGCGTTAACGTTGTGTCTATATTTGGACGTCAAAACTCAACTTGGGGACATTTTTCATGGCGCATAGAGAGCGCGGTAAAAGGTAAACGGCTTCCATCAAGCCGATGTGACGAGATAAAGCAATTACCCGTTGTTCTGCATTACCGCTAGGGGGCGCTGTCTTGCAACAATTACTGTGTAATTTTGGGGGAAGGAAATGACAATCTGACGCATGTACGGGTAATTACCCTTTACGACATTTTAATCCAACTCAGCGAGCATCCAATAGCTTAACATTCCTTGTCGGGTCTATTGGGACAAGGGTGGAAGAATGGTGGCTCTTACATCGAATATACGTTGCTCCAGCGCTGTTGGCGGATATTATTGCCGTCAGTTTGTGGATCATAGAATCAAAACGACTTGATGTTCTTTAATGCAAAAGCATTGAGAGAAGAAAGTTGGAGATCTTCAGTTAATTTTGAAATTTTAATCACGCGCAAATTTAGCATGGACATTTCAATTACACCCTGTCACACGCGCGTCTGCGCTAAACACTACCGACATGCACCGCGGCATTGGTCCGCTGTTCGGTCACGTGACAGCGTTTTCCGAGAGCCTTACTTTCTTGGTTTGTAATTTGTAACAAGCGAAGTGGAATGTGAATTAATCAACTGTGTTGATGAAACACTACAGATATAAACTTTTACCTTTCACCAAACAAAGTTTACATGAATGTTGAAAGCAAATATTGCCATGGCAACACGGGACCATTACGCAGGTCTAAGAGTACTGCTCTTTTGTATTCATGTGCTTTTAATAATCCATATCTGTAAACGCAAGTGCTAGAGTGATAAACATTTCGTTGTTTACATTGGAGACGCAAATAATTACTGATGTGGCATGAAGCCAGTTTCATCAATCATCAAAGTAGAGTTTCACATTTTGTCTCTCTCACAAGTGTTGTTCTGTCTGTTCCTGTGGGGTGGGGATTCGCGAGAGGAAAATATGGCAGGGGCCATAAGGGTCCCTGATGGTCGTAAAGTAGACTTGCACAAGTCTCTATCAAGCAATAATTATTAGGTTAAATCATAATTTCTAAATTATGTAAATATGTTGTCCCAATAAGAGACTGGAGTCCTTAGATATTAAGGGGATGGAATAACAACACGTCCATGGACTTTTCTTTCAGTACAGCCTTGGAGCAAGGCTAGTGGTTAAGGGGTAATGGTTTTGAGGCGGGTGGGTTGCCTTTGTTTATTGTTTTATTTCCCGTTATTTCTTCACACTGCACACTAAACAACCGGTGATAGGGACTGTCATTTGCCCCTCCCACCCTGTGAACATAACATCATCCATCATAAGATAGAGACTGTAGCATGTGAACATAACCTCATCCATCATAAGATAGAGACTGTAGCATGTGAACATAACCTCATCCATCATAAGATAGAGACTGTAGCATGTGAACATAACCTCATCCATCATAAGATAGAGACTGTAGCATGTGAACATAACCTCATCCATCATAAGATAGAGACTGTAGTATGTGAACATAACCTCATCCATCATAAGATAGGGAGTGTAGTATGTGAACATAACCTCATCCATCATAAGATAGGGAGTGTAGTATGTGAACATAACCTCATCCATCATAAGATAGGGAGTGTAGTACGTGAACATGACGTCATCTATCATAAGATAGGGAGTGTAGTATGTGAACATGACGTCATCTATCATAAGATAGGGAGTGTAGTATGTGAACATAACCTCATCCATCATAAGATAGAGACTGTAGTATGTGAACATAACCTCATCCATCATAAGATAGGGAGTGTAGCATGTGAACATAACCTCATCCATCATAAGATAGAGACTGTAGCATGTGAACATAACCTCATCCATCATAAGATAGAGACTGTAGTATGTGAACATAACCTCATCCATCATAAGATAGGGAGTGTAGTATGTGAACATAACCTCATCCATCATAAGATAGAGACTGTAGTATGTGAACATAACCTCATCCATCATAAGATAGGGAGTGTAGTATGTGAACATAACCTCATCCATCATAAGATAGGGAGTGTAGTATGTGAACATAACCTCATCCATCATAAGATAGGGAGTGTAGTATGTGAACATGACGTCATCTATCATAAGAGAGGGAGTGTAGTATGTGAACATGACGTCATCTATCATAAGATAGGGAGTGTAGTATGTGAACATGACGTCATCTATCATAAGAGAGGGAGTGTAGTATGTGAACATGACGTCATCCATCATAAGATAGAGACTGTAGTATGTGAACATAACCTCATCCATCATAAGATAGGGAGTGTAGTATGTGAACATAACCTCATCCATCATAAGATAGGGAGTGTAGTATGTGAACATAACCTCATCCATCATAAGATAGGGAGTGTAGTATGTGAACATGACGTCATCTTTCATAAGATAGGGAGTGTAGTATGTGAACATGACGTCATCTATCATAAGATAGGGAGTGTAGTATGTGAACATAACCTCATCCATCATAAGATAGGGAGTGTAGTATGTGAACATGACGTCATCCATCATAAGATAGGGAGTGTAGTATGTGAACATGACCTCATCCATCATAAGATAAGCTGTAGTATGTGAACATAACATCATCCATCATAAGATAGGGAGTGTAGTATTTGAACATAACATCATCCATCATAAGATAAGCTGTAGCATGTGAACATAACATCATCCATCATAAGATAGGGAGTGTAGTATGTGAACATAACCTCATCCATCATAAGATAGAGACTGTAGTATGTGAACATAACATCATCCATCATAAGATAAGCTGTAGCATGTGAACATAACATCATCCATCATAAGATAGGGAGTGTAGTATTTGAACATAACATCATCCATCATAAGATAAGCTGTAGCATGTGAACATAACATCATCCATCATAAGATAGGGAGTGAAGTATGTGAACATAACCTCATCCATCATAAGATAGAGACTGTAGCATGTGAACATAACATCATCCATCATAAGATAGAGACTGTAGTATGTGAACATAACCTCATCCATCATAAGATAGAGACTGTAGTATGTGAACATAACCTCATCAATCATAAGATAGAGACTGTAGTATGTGAACATAACCTCATCCATCATAAGATAGGGACTGTAGTATGTGAACATAACATCATCCATCATAAGATAGGGAGTGTAGTATGTGAACATAACCTCATCCATCATAAGATAGAGACTGTAGTATGTGAACATAACCTCATCCATCATAAGATAGGGACTGTAGTATGTGAACATAACATCATCCATCATAAGATAGGGACTGTAGTATGTGAACATAACATCATCCATCATAAGATAGAGACTGTAGTATGTGAACATAACATCATCCATCATAAGATAGGGACTGTAGTATGTGAACATAACATCATCCATCATAAGATAGAGACTGTAGTATGTGAACATGACATCATCCATCATAAGATAGGGACTGTAGTATGTGAACATAACATCCTCCATCATAAGATAGAGACTGTAGTATGTGAACATAACATCATCCATCATAAGATAGAGACTGTAGTATGTGAACATGACATCATCCATCATAAGATAGGGACTGTAGTATGTGAACATAACATCATCCATCATAAGATAGAGACTGTAGTATGTGAACATAACATCATCCATCATAAGATAGGGACTGTAGTATGTGAACATAACATCATCCATCATAAGATAGAGACTGTAGTATGTGAACATAACATCATCCATCATAAGATAGAGACTGTAGTATGTGAACATAACATCATCCATCATAAGATAGAGACTGTAGTATGTGAACATGACATCATCAATCATAAGATAGGGACTGTAGTATGTGAACATAACATCCTCCATCATAAGATAGAGACTGTAGTATGTGAACATAACATCATCCATCATAAGATAGAGACTGTAGTATGTGAACATGACATCATCCATCATAAGATAGGGAGTGTAGGATGTGAACATGACATCATCCATCATAAGATAGGGAGTGAAGTATTTGAACATAACCTCATCCATCATAAGATAAGCTGTAGCATGTGAACATAACATCCTCCATCATAAGATAGGGAGCGTAGTATTTGAACATAACATCATCCATCATAAGATAAGCTGTAGCATGTGAACATAACCTCATCCATCATAAGATAGGGAGTGTAGTATGTGAACATAACATCATCCGTCATAAGATAGGGACTGTAGTATGTGAACATAACATCATCCATCATAAGATAGGGAGTGTAGTATGTGAACACAACCTCATCCATCATAAGATAGGGACTGTAGCATGTGAACATGACATCATCAATCATAAGATAGGGACTGTAGCATGTGAACATAACCTCATCACTCATAAGAGAGGGTCTGTAGTACATGTACGTAAACATCACCCCATCGTAGCTTGCATCACTCTGGAGAGTGTATACTAGTATAACATATGGTGGTGTTAATGTTGTCGTAAGTGAATAAATTGAAAAAGGAGTTCAACTCAAGTCTAGAATGATTTGGCAAGTCTAGATTGCCTCAGCTCTAGAAATGAGGATTGTTCTGAGCTAAATTTGGATTTTATTTTGTTTATTTTGTAGATATATATTTTTAGATAAGATAACTTTATTTCTTGGACTAAATGTCAGTCTAGCCGGAAGCGTGAGGACTGGATGGAGGCCTGGATGGAGGCCTGGATGGAGGCCTGGATGGAGGCCTGGGTGGAGGCCTGGATGGAGGCCTGGATGGAGGCCTGGGTGGAGGCCTGGATGGAGGACTGGGTGGAGGCCTGGGTGGAGGCCTGGATGGAGGCCTGGGTGGAGGCCTGGGTGGAGGCCTGGATGGAGGACTGGGTGGAGGCCTGGGTGGAGGCCTGGGTGGAGACCTGGGTGGAGGACTGGGTGGAGGACTGGATGGAGGCCTGGATGGAGGCCTGGGTGGAGGACTGGGTGGAGGCCTGGATGGAGGACTGGGTGGAGGCCTGGGTGGAGGCCTGGGTGGAGGACTGGGTGGAGGCCTGGATGGAGGCCTGGATGGAGGACTGGGTGGAGGCCTGGGTGGAGGCCTGGATGGAGGCCTGGATGGAGGCCTGGGTGGAGGCCTGGGTGGAGGCCTGGATGGAGGCCAGGGTTGAGGCCTGGGTGGAGGCCTGGGTGGAGGCCTGGATCGAGGACTGGGTGGAAGACTGGATGGAGGCCTGGATGGAGGGCTGGGTGGAGGCCTGGGTGGAGGCCTTCTGTCGCTTCCCACCCCCACCCACATTCACGGGTTACGGGGGTCACTGAAGGGGGTATACAAGTGCACACGTTGATCAATGACCTCACACCAGGCATCAGAATATCAATAATACAGCGACTGGCAGTTTGTTCAAATATTTTTGCAATTCCCTGCAGGTTAATGATAAGGAACGACTTGAGTCAATACCAACGCTAACTTGGCGTGATAATCTTTCAAAAAAGATCGAACTTTTCTGATAATCATCGATTTCTATGTTGTCCGCGTATCATGCCAAGATGAGGTACTGACACCTTATCGATCTGATTACCTGTATGGTGAGGCATCATTTTCATCGTCATCATTATCATCATCATCATCATCATCATCATCATCATCATTTCAGGAAGGGAGATGACTGTATGGGGGTGATGTTGGGGGAGGGTGGGGGAGAGTTGGGGCTGAGGAATAGCCAGGGCGTGACATCCCGACATCAGGATCCTCCTCCCCCATCTATATCATCTGGTCCCCTATATATTTGTCTGGCTGTAATTGCCTCTGCTTCCCGTGAATATACGCGGTGTTCCGGGTAATGAAGACTGATTATTCGCGGCACGTTCTGCTCCTCCTTCGGCGACTCTTGACTCTCGACCTTCCCCAGATAACCTATTGTTTCAGGGGGCCAGGTCTGTGTGTGCTGACCTGGTGAGGTATATGTTAACAATGCTATAACAACAACAATGCTATACCAACAACAATGCTATGCCAAAAACAATGCTATGCCAAAAACAATGATACACCAACATCAATGATATACCAACAACAATGCTATACCAACAACAATCATATACCAGCAACAATCATATACTAACAACAATGCTATACCAACAACAACAATATACCAGCAGCAATCATATACCAACAACAATCATTTTCCAACAACGATCATATACTAACAACAATACTTTAATTACAACAATGCTATGCCAACCGCAATCATATACCAACAACAATGCTATACTAACAACAACAATATACCAGCAGCAATCATATACCAACAACAATCATATTCCAACAACAACCATATACCAACAGCAATCATATACCAGCGACGATCATATACCAACAACAATAATATACCAACAACAATGATGTACCAACAACAACAATATACCAGCAGCAATCATATACCAACAACAATCATTTTCCAACAACGATCATATACTAACAACAATACTTTAATTACAACAATGCTATGCCAACCGCAATCATATACCAACAACAATGATATACCAACAACAATCATTTTCCAACAACGATCATATACAAACAACAATGCTATACCAACAACAATGATATGCCAACAACGATCATATACAAACAACAATGCTATACCAACAACAATAATATACCAACAACAATGATGTACCAACAACAATCATATACCAACATCAATCATATGCCAACAACAATCATATACCAACAACAATCATATTCCAACAACAACAATATACCAGCAGCAATCACATACCAACAACAATTATATACCAACAACAATCATTTTCCAACAACGATCATATACCAACAACAATGCTATACCAACAGAAATGATTTTCCATCAACAATCATGTACCAACAACAATGAAAACACTTTGGAAATGGATCCTAAAACGCGATACCACTGCTACCATTATCACTACTACTACTACTACTACTACTACTACTACTACTACTACTACTACTACCACTACTACTACTACTACTACTACCACAACAGCCACTACTACTACTACTATTACTACTACAGCTTCTACCACTGCTATCATTACTACTACTGCTACTACCACTACCCACTTCTCACAAACCGTAAAGATCCGGGTTACACTTAGAGGCGACTAACGGGATCGGGTTCTACTACTACTACTACTACTACTACTACTACTACTACTACTGCTACCATCACTGCTACTACTACTACCACTACAACTACTACTACTACAATTGGTCATCGACAACGCGTGCTTGTCGTCAGATGTGACTAACGGGATCGGATGCTACTACTACTACTACTACTACTATTACTACCATCACTACTACTACTACCACTACAACTACTACTACTACAATTGGTCATGGACAACGCATGCTTGTCGTCAGATGTGACTAACGGGATTGGATGCTACTACTTCTACTACTACTACTACTACTACTACTACTACTACTACCGTCACTGCTACTACTACTACCACTACAACTTCTACTACTACAATTGGTCATCGACAACGCATGCTTGTCGTCAGATGAGACTAACGGGATCGGGTGCTACTACTACTACTACTACTACTACTACTACTACTACTACTACTACTACCATTACTACCAGCGTGACATGCCATATACTCTCTTGTTAATGCCGGCTACGGATGAAATCTTCCCGAGGTGAGAGAGCTATAAAAGTCCAGTTTCCACCCTTGCCGAACTAGGCTTGTATTATGAGGGTATACTCAACAACAAAAGTTCCTGTGACACCAATATTTTTGTGTATTTTTGAAACAAGTAAAGTTTGGTTTTCAATTTTTTAGTACATGTATGGAATCAAGTCACAATCACGCAACTGCCACAGAAAAGCACGCATTCCATGCAAAAGTTGACTTAACGGGATGCCATATGCATTGTTTACCATCGTGCTGACAACAACCACTCGGAAAAACAACAAAATTACGCAATTATTCAACATTACGAAATGCCAAGCCTGTCCGAAAATGAGCGTCTGCGAGTCATCGGTATGCTTGAAGCAGGATCGAGTCAACATGATGTTGCAAGGCAATTTAACGTCCACAGAAACACCTTTTGGTGTTTATGGCAACGTTGGCAACAGACGAATGCAGTCAGAGATCATTCTCGGAGTGGCAGGCCACTCGTAACCAATAATCGACAAGACAACTGGATTCGAACAAGACACCTACGAAATGGATTCCAGCCAGCAACAGTGACTGCAAGAAGCATCCCTGGCCTTCGACGAATATCTTCACAAACCGTACGTTGTCGCCTCAGATGTGCAGGGATTGTCGCCAGAAGACCCGCCAGACGTCCCATTTTGACAGGAAACCACCGCCAAGCACGTCTACAGTGGTGCAGACAACGTCTACGCTGGACGGCCATGCAGTGGGGACAAGTTCTATTCACTGACGAGTCTCGTTTTCACCTCAGCCACAGCGATGGACGGTTTCGAGTGTACCGACGTCGAGGTGAACGTTACGTCAATCATTGTGTCATGGGAGAAGATCGGTTCGGAGGCGGCAGCGTTATGGTATGGGGTGGAATTACAGTAAGACCCGTTTGATAGTGGTAGAGGGAAATCTCAATGAACAGCGCTACCGCGACGAGATCATCGGCCCTGTTGTTCTACCATTTTTGCGTCGTCATGGCCCAGGCATTACCTTTCAACATGACAACGTCCGGCCCCATATTGCTCGACTTGTTCAGGATTCTCTTCAACAAAACAACGTGAATTTCATCCCCTTGCCGGCTCGCTCTCCTGATCTCTCAGCAATCGAGCACATGTGGGATGAGATGGATCGGTGCCTTCGACGTCAACCACGTGTTCCACAGACACTCCAGGAACTTCGAAACATGCTCCAGCAGATATGGACTTTGTGCGACGCCTGGTCCATTTCATGAGACGAAGATGTGTTGCTTGCATCGCAACCAGAGGTGGACACACACGCTATTGATTTGTAAATTGACATTTTGGCATGTTCATGTTTTTTTTATGAAATCACACATTTTCTGAAGTCAGTTTGGCAAATTAAACCATTTGAACACTTACAGGAGTCTTTTATCTGTTGCAAACCGAAATTGTTTCAGATTTGGTAAAAAACATCACTTTGCATTAAATCTTATTCAATGCCACAGGAACTTTTGTTGTTCAGTATATATTTTGGTTGGACTAACGAGTCTATGTATAGCCCAATCAAAGTCACGTAACGTCATCGACATCCGGTTCGAAAACTGCCGGACAGATTTCGGTCGATTGCAGAATTTGCAACATGTGTATCACCAACTCGGCGTCAACAGACATTTTCCAAATCTTTTCATGTTTTTTTAATCAAGGTGCTCACAAGATTTAAAACACTTCGCAAAGTAAGACACGTTTTATGACAATGTAGATTTCGATTATCGATCAGATCGTCTTGACTGGGCGTCGCCATTTTGGTTGAAGCAAATGCACGAGATATGAGAGGTGGAATCTGACTGGTCAATATGAGGGCCATAGAAGGGGCATAACTCGTTATAGCCACTGGTGGCGCTACGACTGAGCCCAGAAATTCTAGCCTAATTCGGTGAGGGTTGGAACTGGACTTTTACTGAAGAAATAAACGAGTGGGAGCTTTTTATCGTACCATAAGACACTGCAGGGAGAATAACCATGAGGGTGGTGGTGTGTGTGTGTGGGGGGGGGGGGGAGATATCTACATTATGTACAGCCTCATTAAGGATGTTGATAAACTATACAAGCTTTAAAAAATTAACCCCTATTTAAATAATGATGACTCCCTCAATAGAATCCGACCTCGGCAACGTCGGACAAGTCCATTTCATGCACAGGTGTGTTTTTCCCGCTTTTTCTCACAATCCTCACGTCGATTACATTACCTTTTCACCCAATACCGATTGTCATATCTCTCCCACTTTTGGATGCGATCGTTCGGCCATCGAGTTTATCTGCGTTGCCCTGCTACATCTATGGAGATGACTCACAAGACACTCCCCTCTCAAAACTAACGTCGTAAAACGTACCTCATCATACAGCGAGCGCATATCCGTATCTCGAGAAATGACGTCATGATAGAACAATGTTTTATCGTGAAATAAACCACGCTTCGTTCTTCATTGTTCTTTGTGATTTATCGCGGATCTATCTTATATAGTCAGTTAACTCCCTTGCCTCGCGAAGATGAGGGATGAAGACGACAAGGAGTACAGTCAGATAGCACGTTCACGCACCTGCACACAGGTATTCCCGCATGTGTGAGTAGATAGCCATGTGAGTGCGACCCGCGATTAGAGTGACAGCATATCAATCAAACAAGACACTGGTAATGAATACCATGCCACAATCTCTGGCCACGCAGGTTTAACGTGCAGGAAACAAATATATGCAAAACAGCACATGCAAGACTATAATAGTGGGCCAATCAAGATATCTGCAGTATCTATGTGAATTTCGAAGCAATTACTGGTATAGCTCTACAGACTTGTTTATTCTCTGAAAACGAAGAGTCTCTGGGCTCCTTCTTATCATATGTTATTTAGATAACTTAACAACTGTATTTTTTTCTGTAAGATATGTTCATTTCAGAGACGAAATGTCAGTCTACGTGCAGGACTGACACTTCGAGATGGACGAGGTGAACTTGCGTAGCTCAGTCAGCGCTGCGATGTCCCCGCACCAGTCCCACTGATTGGAGGACCAGCCAACGCCCATGGGACTCTATTTGGGTCAGTAGACAAGAACCAGTCTTGGACAGCGGCACCGCCGACCTCCACATCCCCCTCAGTAGACGTTCACAAGTCTCTAAGGCAATAATTATTAGTTAAATCATTATTTCTAGATTTTGTTAATAATAAGAACAAGTTGTCCCTTTAAGAGACTGGAGTCCCTGTACTGACCACACTTGCCTATTAGGAGGATAGAATTACTACACATCCATGGACTTATCTTTCAGTACAGCCTTGGAGCAAGACTACCTTCTCAGGCACGACTGGTTACATCGACTGTTGGCGCAAACATGGAGGGCGATGATTGTTGACTTTCCGTCGGCGACAGGAATCTTGTGACCGTTTCATGATGCGCGCTCACCAATATTTGTACCGAAACAACGTCAGCGTCATCACCACGTCTGGCGCCATCACTACCACGACATCATCACCATCACCGTCACACTCACCACCATCTCCATCACCACAACCACCACAACCACCCTAACCACCACCACCACCACCCTAACCACCACCACCATCACCACCCTAACCACCACCACCACCACCCTAACCGCCACTATCACCACCATCACCACCACCACCCTCACCACCACCACCCCAACCACCACTATCACCACCACCACACTCACCACCACCACCCTAACCACCACTATCACCACCATCACCAACACCCTTACCACCACCACCATCACCACCACCACCACCACCCTAACCACCACCATCACCACCATCACGACCACCACCACCACCACCACTACCACCACCATCACCACTACCACCACAATCACCACCCTTACCACCACCATCACCAGCATCACCACCACCACCCTAACCACCATCACCACCATCACCAACACCCTTACCACCACCACCATCACCACCACCACCACCACCCTAACCACCACCATCACCACCATCACGACCACCACCACCACCACCACTACCACCACCATCACCACTACCACCACAATCACCACCCTAACCACCATCACCACCATCACCACCACCACCCTAACCACCATCACCACCACCATCACCACCACCACTACCACCACCACCACCATCACCACTACCACCACCATCACCACCATCACCACCACCATCACCACCATCACCACCATCACCACCCTAACCACCACCATCACCACCATCACCACCATCACCACCACCATCACCAACACTACCATCACCATCACCACCAACACCACCACCACCACTACCACCACCATCACCACCCTAACCACCACCATCACCACCACTACCACCATCACCACCACCACCACCACCATCACCATCACCACCACCACAACCACCACCACCACCACCACCATCACCACCACCATCACCACCACCACCACCACCACCACCACCACCACCACCATCACCACCACCACCACAACCACCACCACTACCACCATCACCACCACCATCACCACCACCATCACCAACACTACCATCACCATCACCACCAACACCACCACCACCACTACCACCACCATCACCACCCTAACCACCACCATCACCACCACTACCACCATCACCACCACCACCACCACCATCACCATCACCACCACCACCACCACCACCATCACCACCACCACCACCATCCCCACCACCATCACCATCACCATCACCATCACCACAACCACCTTCACCATCACCACCACCACCACTACCACCACAATCACCACCCTAACCACCACCATCACCACCATCACCACCAGCACCACCATCATCACCAACACTACCATCACCATCACCACCATCACCACCACCACCACTACCACCACTACCACCACCATCACCACTACCACCACAATCACCACCCTAACCACCACCATCACCACCATCACCACCAGCACCACCATCATCACCAACACTACCATCACCATCACCACCATCACCACCACCACCACTACCACCACCATCACAACCACCACCATCACCACCCTTACCACCACCACCACCATCACTACCCTAACCATCACCATCACCACCATCACGCCCACCACCACCATCACCACCACCATCACCATCCCCACCACCACCACCACTACCACCACCATCACCACCCTAACCATCACCATCACCACCATCACGCCCACCACCACCATCACCACCACCACCACCATCACCACTACCACCACAATCACCACCATCACCACCATCACGCCCACCACCACCATCACCACCACCATCACCATCACCACCACCATCACCATCACCACCATCACCACCACCACCACCACCCTAACCACCACCACCAACCTAACCACCACCACCACCACCACCATCACCACCAACACCAACACCAACACCACCACCACCCTAACCACCACCACCAACCTAACCACCACCACCACCACCAACCTAACCACCACCACCACCACCACCCTAACCACCACCACCACCCTAACCACCACCACCATCACCACCACCACCCTAACCACCACCACCATGACCACCATCACAAACCATCACCACCACCACCATCACAACCACAACCACCACCAACACCACCACCACCACCATCACCGTCACCCTGCGCTACCCTACTACAACCTGTCCCCACGTAAGACACTAATATCCCCTCCCCTGCCGTGCTGCCAGGGATTAGCCCCGCTGATTGCCGGGATGAACATCAGACTAATTGGTTTAGGTAACAAAGCTCGACGTACTTATCAAATATACATCGATTGCCCCGTCAAGACTGAACACGATCCCCGCGAGACGAGCGGCCAGGCACACGCAACGACATGCACCGACCAGATGGGGGGTGGGGGGGGGTGGGTGGGGGGTGGGGGGGTGGGGGGCATCCTCTCACTGCTGTAAGAGGCGACTATGTTTGCCGCAAGGGGCGACTATGCTTGTTGTCAGAGGTAAAACTGGTGACGTCGACGTCACATCTAGCGTGTATTGAAACATTGAAAATGTGTTAATTGAAGATGAAAACATGAATATTCGTATTGTAAGTGATATGAAGTTTGTATTTCACCGTGCCCTGTGAAGATACGGGCTAGAACAGGTCTTCAGCGACCCACGTCGTATGGGGCGACTAAGGGGATCGGGTAGTAATGCTCACTGACTTGGTTGATGCAAGTCACCGCAACCCAGTTGCGTGGATCGATTCTCGTGATGTCAATAACTGGATTGTCTGGTCCAGACTCGTTTTTTTACAAACAGATATAGCTAGAATATTGCTCAATGCAGCGTTAAACAACAAACAAACGAAACAAACATCCTCTCACTGCACGTGCGGCGGTTACACCTGACTGACAACCTCAATGTTGTTCCCTGGTTGGAAACACTCGATATGTTGTTTATTTATACGTATTTTAACAACGTAGAGGAATGAGAATTCCATGCTGAGGTACTGATGCGCGTCTCGTGCAGGTCGGCATCTGTCCACACCACTGCACGTGAACTCCGGAACAAGCCGCTTTAATCATACGTTCACGGGCCAGTCGTGTCAGTGTATCGTGAAGATAAAAGTCATTTGTGAGTTTCATCAAACATTCTCCCTGGCGAACTGACTTTTTTAAAAAAGCCGTAAATATCAAACGGCGTTGGAGTGTAAGTACAATATGAGAGAAGCGGCTTCAGCAGCTCGTGGGTCACTCTGACCTAGCGGTGACATTTCCACACAGTGCCGGAATTGCAGGTGTCTGCGTGGAGTTTGGAGAAGTGAAGGCCAGTACGAATCACAACGACCTGCCTGAACATCAATCAACGGCCCCCCTGCCGCTTTGGAAATACCATTGCTGCAGATTTGATCAAGTACTCCATCCATCAGTACAGGTCGTATGTAGAACACGGCAGGGGTCGGATGAAGTTGGCAGAATGTACACTTAGTTCCCCCTACCCACGAGACGTCAGGTAGACAGAGTGTGGGGGACAGACTCACTCAGTCTACCAAATCAAGTACACAATACACATGACGCTTCCAATGCATTTTCTGACGCTGAGTTGACGAGGAACATAGCTAGACTTGCCCTTTTTATAAAATTAAATACAGGCACTCTGCGGTCGTGATGTAGACTGTGTCGGTTCCTGACAAGAGGGGTAGGGTGGGGAGTTCGGTGGGGTGGGGTGTTCGGTGGGGTGGGATGAAGTGTTAGTGTTGGGAGGGTTAGGAATGTTGGGAGGTCGGGATGGGGTGGGATGTTCGGAGGGGTTGTGTGGGGATGTTGGGTGTGGTGTGGTGCGATGTTGGGAGGGGTGGGATGTTGGATGGAGTAGGGTATTGGGCGGAGTGGGGTGCGATGTTGGGAGGGGTGGGATGTTGGATGGAGTAGGGTATTGGGCGGGGTGGGGTGCGATGTTGGGAGGGGTTGGATGTTGGATGGGGTAGGGTATTGGGCGGGTGGGGTGCGATGTTGGGAGGGGTGGGATGTTGGATGGGGTAGGGTATTGGGCGTGATTGGGTGGGATGTTAGGAGGGGTGGGGTGAGGGGTTGTTAGTTTTGAGGCCTTATTTAGTGTATTAAATCATTTTAATACAAACTAACTACGATAACCAAGACTTGAGAAAACATACGACGTTTGTCCATCCTCAACCTACGCCCCTACAGCTAGAACTTGATCCATGAAATACATTATTTATTACACAAACACAGTATTCCTCTGCTCCAAGTGTAAACACCGCTCACCATAGACTACACTGCCAGGCAAAAGAAAGTATACACCTATGTTTGATGGTGGCTAAATAGTAAACAAACAAGAAATGGTTATTCGATGGTGATGTACTCGATGGCGATGTATTCGATGGCGATGTACTCGATGGTGATGTATTCGATGGCGATGTATTCGATGGCGATGTACTCGATGGTGATGTATTCGATGGCGATGTATTCGATGGCGATGTACTCGATGGTGATGTATTCGATGGCGATGTATTCGATGGCGATGTACTCGATGGTGATGTATTCGATGGCGATGTATTCGATGGTGATGTATTCGATGGCGATGTATTCGATGGCGATGTACTCGATGGTGATGTATTCGATGGCGATGTATTCGATGGCGATGTACTCGATGGCGATGTATTCGATGGCGATGTATTCGATGGCGATGTACTCGATGGTGATGTATTCGATGGCGATGTATTCGATGGTGATGTATTCGATGGCGATGTATTCGATGGCGATGTACTCGATGGCGATGTATTCGATGGCGATGTATTCGATGGCGATGTACTCGATGGTGATGTATTCGATGGCGATGTATTCGATGGCGATGTACTCGATGGCGATGTATTCGATGGTGATGTACTCGATGGTGATGTATTCGATGGCGATGTATTCGATGGTGATGTACTCGATGGTGATGTATTCGATGGTGATGTTCTCGATGGTGATGTATTCGATGGCGATGTATTCGATGGTGATGTATTCGATGGCGATGTATTCGATGGCGATGTACTCGATGGTGATGTATTGGATTGTTGTGTTTTGGACCTGAAGTTTGCAGTGTTTCGGCGACTGTTTTCACGCCAGTAACGCTTTGATAACGTTCTGGGGTCCAATCGTGTATTGTTTCTTTGCCACCGAATCCTGTTCCACAAGAACCCCTGCGCCTTTAATAACCTAAAATTCAGGCTCATAGTTCTAAATATAAAATGTCTATATTTGAAGCTGTAACTGAAAGATATCTCGCCTCCATACAAAATCCTGTCAACACCCCTCCCCCGACGGCCCCACCCACATTTTACTCACTGAAGTGAGTATGTTGTTTCCAACCAAGACGGCGACTGCAGTAATTAATTATGCATGGCATTAAGTTTCAGGGACCTGTGTTTGTCGAGGTAGGACAATGCACATGGATATAGTGGATGGCAGGGATCACCCTACATTGCATTAGGTTCCTGACAACCTCGGGTAAACCTAGCAACCTCCCCATCTTCCAAACCTTGTGTTAACAATCATGATATATATATATATACTGAACCGCAAAAGAAACGTCACCATGGATAGATATATGAGAAACCTTATTTGTCCAAACATACATACTTTGAGACATAACAAAAAGATGAAACTTGGCAAAACTGATCATCACGGTTGAAATTAAAGTGTCAAATGTTCTTAAATTGAAACACAACACTTGTCTCTGAGAAAATGGCATCACAAGTCAGTATCTCGTGTGTCCGCCATGTGCATTGAGGACTGCCGTGCAACGTCGATATATGGAATGGATGAGGCGGTTGATGAAGACCATAGGCACTTGAGCCAACACTCTGAGGAACGCCTGACACAGTTCAGCTGCAGTTGTCGGCCTTGGTCGGACGTCTGGTTCTGATGCCACAAGTCTCTTGTTGCTCTCGCAGTGTGGGCACGGGCGTTATCATGTTGAAAGTGTATGCGTTGCGGCGACGTGCCAAATGAGGTATGGCGTGTGGTTTCAAGACTTGATCAATGTACAGAGCTGCTGTGACACCATTGCCTCTCCCTGGACCGATGTTTTGGAAGACCACAGGGCCGACCCTCTGTGCAGGACCAATTCCACCCCACACCATGATGCTCGGACCATCCCACGAGTTTCTCTCAACAACACAAGCATCCGAATAACGTTCCCCACGGCGTCGCCAGACTCTCTCTGCTATCTGCTGTTGAGATAGCGTAACGGCTCTCGTCCGAGAAGAGGACTCTTCTCCACTGTGGCGCCAATGCTGGTGTTGTGTTGCCCACTGAAGACGGTCCGGCGATGACATGGTGTCAGAATGGGTCAATCGGTGTGGCCTGTGACAGTGGGGGTGTCTGCTCTTCAATCGTCGACGCACAGTGTCCGCTTTAATGTGTCGCAGGTGGTGTCCCCATGGTCTGTTGAGAAGTTTCCGCAGCAGTAACAAAGCGATCTTGAAGATACTGTCGCACAATCTGACGATCCTGACGTCGGGTGGTGGTCTTCATCTACGTGGTCGGTCATCTGTAGTGTTGATGGTCTGGTACCGTTGTTTGAGCCTGTATATAGTCTTTACGTGGATTTGAAATGCATTGGCTACTTGTCGGGCGGTTTGTCCAGCTTGCAATCGTCTAAGGGCTTGGTGTCGCTGATTTCTTGTCAATCTTGGCATGTGGTAGCAATTCAATAATGAATGAATGTTATCCGATCTGCGTGGATTTTTATAGTGCATTTCAATTTGAACGGAACTCACGTGCATCGGGTTACCATGGCCGTTGCCGTGGTGCGTTTGGGCGATTGGTTTTATTGTCTTCTGCAGTACCCTATGCACTTACTAAGCATTCACCTGACGAAGGAGGAAGAAGTAGCTTTGAAACGTCGTACAAAGAATATAAAGAAGTTGCCATAAATAAAAAGTGTCATGTATTTTAATGTTCTGCCAACTCCTAAATGCCTATCAATGACTTCCAAATCAAGGTTTGAAAGCGGTTCCCTTCCAAACCTAGGTTTTGAAATGGGTCAGTTCAAAACCTGCTTAGAGGTGTTACCTTTGAATTGTAATACCGAGGTTTTATAAACTTGCCTCTTGATATGAAAACAATATTGTTTGATGATTGGTTTAAAGTCTCAATTGTATTATATGAAAATTCCATGACCCGTAACGCGATGTTTTCCCACTGAGCAGCCTGGGAAGGTGATAGGAAGTTGTTCCATTTTACATGTCATGACTCCAGCTGGTCTATGCTGCACGTGTTTCTTTTCTCGCACGCTTTGCTCGAATTCCTTTTATACCGCGACACACTGTATTGTTTCACTACCTGGTATGTCGATGTTTTCTTATTTCTTCTGATATTTCTTGCATTTCGACGGTTCATGAGATGGATAAAACACGCCTCTGAGGTTTTGATTGAAGTGTAAAACCTTGAACTCAGGAAAAGCCCGAGGACCTTTTACTATATACATCACATAGACGAGCTACCTACACGCTAATTGAGACTCTGAAACCTGGGTTTGAGACTACAGTGTGTTAGGTAGTCAGACTCGGTGACTTGGTTGACTGTGTATCAACGTGCCCCTGTGACATGTGATGCTCATGATATTCACCACTGGTCTGTGTGGTCCAGACTCGACCATCTACAGGCCGTCGTAATATATCAGGAATATTCTGCCTGCAATGTTAAACAAACCCATTATGTTGCATTTGACACGTTGGCTTCCGCACAAACGCATTTCTTTCTCTGGTTTAACAATTTACTGATTGCACAGAGGCCGGTCCAGCAGCTTCACGACTGAGCTTACTGCGGTAACAACATCAACACCACCACGTTGTCCGGATTACGCAGCTTACGACTACGCGCTCTGATATGATGGCAATTTGTTACATGGTTCCTCTCAAAGTCACAGACATCAATAACCCATTGCCTCATCTCATCGCGAAGCACTGTTGATGTTTCCGTAACCTTGGAGATGAAACATGGACGCTTAATAAAACTTTTACAATATTTATAGCTTCAGTGAAGCCGTGAACTCTGTCTCCGAAGCTTCAAGGTCGTTTTCAAGGTCAAACCAACATTGGAGGCACGAATTAGAGCTCTGCATCAGTAAACAAGTAAACACTAAAAACAAAGACGTACGTCTCTGTTATGAGATTCCACACAGCGAACAGCGAGCCCGGTAGACATACTGACACGGGAGTGCATGCAGTGTGCCGGAGCTTATTGGCCAATACTTTGTTATTGCAATAGTCCCAGGGAAATTGAATTCCGACTTTTGATGTATTACGTGAGTTAAAGATACAAAAAGACGGTTGCTAGGAGACAAGACATCATCATGCAATTTCTAACATTCCTTTATTTTCGTAGTGTACGCTTTTATCCCTCGTCGACGTCACTGCTCCAAGCAGTCGGTGACGTTGAGGCTGATTCAGGTTTCAAGAAAGTCTAACGTTTTATCGAGATTTTTGCAATGACAAGAAAACTTTCACGAACGCCTTCTAAATATAACTGCAGTACATTAAACCGAAAAACTCCATCCGGGTACCTGTGGTAAACAATATGGAAGCCGTAATGTAATCAGTCTATGAATACTCTTGTCGTGATTCAGAGGCTGGAAACAAAGATGCACTTAGCCTTTACGGATGTGGAGAAGGAGATCACTCGGTGTCGCCATGGTTGAGGATGATGATTGTATTTGGGGGAAGTGTTCTTAGATACAATCGAGCATGTTCTTTCTACCAAGATTTCAAAGATCGTCATACGACTCTTGCTCAGAAGTTGTTTGACCAAGGTTACAACATTCTAGGCCTCAGCAAATCTTTCCAAAACTATTATGGTAGACATGTGGAGGACGTTTTCAAATTTGACGCATCAGTGACAAAAATGACGTCCGATGCAATTCCCTATTTTGACTTGTACCATATGTTCCCGTGTTTTTTCAGCTGAATAATTGACTTGCCTTTGCATGTGTTTGTTCCAGGGGACGGGTACCAACGGTGGGGAACGATACGCTGACCTTTTCGTGAACACGGGTATCATCACTATTGAATAGTGATTCCTTAACACATGCTCATGATATAGTCGGAATTTTACAATCGACCCTGCTTTAAACAGAGATTTCTGTTGAATATGGGCTTGTCGCTTTTATTTGTATTGCTCAACAACATTCACATGGGCAGAGATTCAAGTATTACATTTCTTCTCCGAAATACAGATTTATCTCTGCATCTGTGGTGATGTACGCGCATGTTTATTATGAGACAGGGGTTAAGGTGACCCGCCTCTTCGAGAGTGCAGGTTCTATTTTGAGCCGAATGTAACCAACCGGCGAGCTCTCCTGCAATCTTGGCAACGTTGGGCGTTTTCGCCTGGAACTGGGGTAAAGGAAGAGATGGTTCGGCGTGAGTAGATTTTTGTCCCTCGTAGCACCATCAATAAAATGCCACTGCCCAAAAGAACCCGTAAGTGGGATCAAACTCAAAACATTGGGCGACGATCAGATACAGTGACTCCAGGGCCACCAGCTGTTCACATGGGTGGTTGTGTTTTTGTGGAAGGTGAATGAGGGGAAACGGGCTTCACACATCTCGGAATGCCGAGCGAACGCATTTGCCACTAGGCCACCCCCTGGGATTCATCATAGGATACTGGCATGTCTAGGGGAAGTAACTCCGCTCAACAATATGCGGCCTGCTAAATAACTTGGCCAATGATTAAAACATTACAAAGTAGGTAAATCTATATAGACGAATGGGCCCTAGGGTGATTGGACAGACCGGAAGCCACTGGGACCC